>NW_006239166.1:423381-428411 GCF_000226075.1 Solanum tuberosum
TATGAAAATGACTTTATGCTGAATTTTTAGGTTATATTTTTTATTAATCAATTACTCATTTTCGAGGTTTATCGGAAAAAATAAAAATTTAAAAAAATTGTTGAAATTGTTGAATTTAAGGTTACTATATTTATTTGCGAATTTTTGGCGTTAATTTTATAATTTTTTTTCATATTTTTCCTATTTTTATTAGTCAATTACTCATTTTCGGGATTTACCCAAAAAAAATTGTTGAAAACGCCCATAAGGGCATATCTAGACGAAAAGTTGGACGGCGAGGGCACGAATGAGCCAAACTTTAAACGGAGGTTATATCTAGACCTTTTCGAATAGTTTAGGGGCATATGACCCTTTTCTCTATAATAATTCCAAATATTAGTGTAAGTTGTCCTCGCGAATAATTTATTAGAGCACAATATAAAATCAATAATCTTTATTTTTTTTAGCAATATTAAATATCTGCGTCATTATCACTACTAAAAGGACACTACCTTCCCACTTAAATTTATAGTAGAAAAATTTTCACTGATTATATTCATAGATATCTAGATTAAATTGGTGGACAATAAAGAATTAGTAATATTTTCATACGCAAAAATTATGAAGGGTGTGATTTGATCAAAGTTCTAATTTTCCGTTATTTCAATGAAATGCGTTTTTTCATTATGTATTTTTTTAGTAAGCTGAATAAATTAAAAATTATGTTTTGTTACATAAACTTCTCACTAATTTATGGTAGAAGAATTAACTTTTGTTTTTAATAGTGTATGAATATGTGATTGTTGATGGTTAAAGAAGTCTTGAGTAAATACTTGGTTCAATTATTAATTTACTTATTAATGTTGGACGTAGTAACAAAGTCCATATATTAATAGTAGGGTTGAAATGCGTGTATAATCTATGGTTCATACGAATTTTGTAAGTTTGGATGAGTGATAAATTTAGAATTCATAAACTTCATATTTAATTATGTGTATGGTATAATAGTTAAAAAGAAAAAAAGAACTAGATATGATTATGATATAAGTAATACTATTTAAAATGTGCGAATTTTTGAAAAAATTATATAAACTTGACCTAAAGCAGATAATATTATACTTTAATAAAAATATTTTGTGAATTATTTTAGTTTAACAGTTTATATCAGAGTCAACATTTCAACGAGAAAACACATGTAGATGAATAAGTGCATAAATAGTCAATATTAGGGCCGTTATATACTTGGATCTTTTATAGAAAATGGTATAGATTTGACACAAAACGAAAAATATTAGACTGTCTTTTTCCAACACAATTAAACCACAAACTTAAATAATATGATATAGAAAATAAAAACTAATAAAAATATAATAATAGTAACTAAATATTTTAACAAAATATATTTGACAAATTCAACAATGAGTGTCAAGCATGTCTATATCTACATAATGCCAAAGAGAAGTTTAACATTACTTACTTTAAACCTACCATGAAAAAACAAATATCTAAAAAGTCAATTCTTTTATTATGAACTCATTAAATTTATTTAAAAAAATCAACCACATGGTATCATGCATTTCCCACGGACTTCACCTACAAAAAGGGAAGATAAAACAGATGGAGTTATTTTAATTTGACACAAAAATAAAAGAATTGGAGATTTAGCGGACGATTGGACATAAGAAATATGAAATTTAAAATAAATTTAATTAAAATAATATAATTGGAAAATTTGAATTGTATTTGGGTATGAATATAGTTTGAGAAAATATTATTTTTTGTAAGTTTTGAAGTAAAAATTATAAAAATAGATATATATTTTTTCTTTTAAATTTTGAAATATTTCAAATTCTAATTGAATTCTGAAAGATCATAACAATTCTATGTCCATATATGATATCGGAAAACAATTCCAAAAAGAAAGGTGACAATTATTCATGACTTGATATCTTACAAATAAAAAAAAAATAGAAATAGAAAAGGAAAGAAGGGAGAGGGTTAAACTACATAAAGGAAATAGTATCTAGATATGCATGTGGATATGAAAATAAAGTAAAAAGCTAGATCATTGTAATTTTCGGTCTTCAACGAGGAATTTTTAGTAAGCATGACTCATCAACTTGCTTTGATTACGTCCTTGTCTTTTGTACATATCGTCCATCGTTCCTACTGATTAAATGATCCGGTGAAACGTTCAGATTGTGGCAATATAGGCAAATCACTCTCCGTGACGTTACTATTAGTTCATTTTTATTTATTGTTCAAATTCTAAGACAATTAATATGAACGTTATGATAAATATTCATACTAATTATTATTTTTTAAGAATCATATAAAATTCAAAATAGATAAATAAAAATAAATAAAATATATATATTTTAATCTTAAATAAGTTAACATCGATTATATGAATCCCTATCGAGATATTATCTCATTTAAATTTATCTGAAACAAAATGCAAAACAGAGCTCAGTAAATGATTAATGTTATACTTTTATACCACACAATAAATGATGTAATTTCTTTAAACTTTGACCTTTTTTGGTAGTTGAGATTTTCAAATCAAACATTATTACTCGTCAGGTAAATTAAAGGCAAATACGTCGCTTGTCAAATCTTTATCAAATCAAAAGCACCAGATTTTTATTTTTTTTGTTAATATAGTATTCTGTCCGTCTCATAATAAGTATCGAATTAATTAAAAATAAATAAAAAAATAATCAATTTTTAGGAATTTAAGATAAGAAAAAGTAGTTTTTTTAAAACTCTATCCTAATTTAATAATTAAGATAGATAAATAAAGATAATTTAATAATTTTTTAAATATGAATAAAATGAGTGTAGCAAATTTCTTTTATCTTTTTCTTTCCTTTTTTACTTTGTTTCATCAAATGATAGGAAGATATGCTTACGTATTTGACAACTTTGCTTTAATTTCCTTTTCTAGTTAAAAAAACATTATTTCCTATTTTAACAAATTCTATTATAGGAAAATTACAACGACAATAACAACAATAGAGTATACGCATAATTATTTTTTCTTTGGTTTTGATAATATAATATATTTCCTAATTTGATTAATTTATATTCGTGTTATATGTGTATAATTTATTAAAACACTTTCTCTTTGAGATATTTTTATCAAGACTCAATTACAATATATCTGATTATCAAGAGCGAAGAGATTCATCCCGATCACATTTCTTGATGGTTCAATAGTGAAGAGATGGAGCTGCTTCTCCCTTAATCAGAGTTCTTTGGGATCCTTCCTTTCTTTAAACGGAACGAAAAGAGATAGAATTAGATCGATTCCCGAAATGCCTTTCTGGATATTCCTCAATGTCCTGGCTATTCACGAAACGTGAGAAGCAGATGATTAATCATCTGTTTCCGGAAGAAATCGAAGAATTTTTTGGGAATCCTACAAGATCCGTTCGTAGGCATTGGACACAGAGTAAAAAACAAAACAAAAAATCAATAGGACAAGTTTTATACATACTTGTTATAAAGTTCCCTTTTTCTCTTCCAACGCTTTTTGTTTCTATTTTTTTTCTAGAATTTCTAATTTAGAAACTAAGCAAAATGCTAAAAATCATAATTTTCTATTGTCACAAATATTTTTATAATCAATAATAGGACAAATCTTTTATAAACCAATTGGGTGCCATGGCTGTTCAACAAAATCATTATTTGTAGAAAAATAGCAAAAAAAAAATATTGTATGTATTTTGATTCTGACATATTTAGTAACTTAATTTAAATATTATAAATAAAATTCCAAAAGTAGACTAAAAAAATAATTTATCGTAAAAAATCTGACCACTTTAGGAAATATAAAACAAAAAACTGACTACTCTTCCCACGTAATCACACCTTATTCCCACGTGCGAACTGCAACAAAAAACTCACACACGTTCGTATCTATCACTCTACTTCCACGTGACATATCAAGTGGTCCTCGTTACCCGACCCAATCCGACCCGAACTACACTCACTATCTTACTAATATACCCTCTCGTCCTATCTTAGTTGTCAACATTATGAAAAATAATTTTTTTTAAATAATATTTATAATTTTTTTAACGATGCGTGAACAAGAAATATAACAATTAATGAAAGGATCGTTTGGTAGTTGATTAAAGTTATGTAGATATTAGTAGTGTAGGGATTAACTATGAATGAATCTATATATTAATTTATGCAAATATTTGTTTTTTATGAATTAATTATTTATGTATTAGTTATTTCACCTTTTATCCTGCATAAAAACAATACTACAGATTTTCTCACAATTTTATATTAATTATGTAAATTTTTAAAATTGCAAACCAAATACCATATTAGCTTAAGATATGAACAATTTACATCCTAATCAGCTACTAAACATAACATTTAATATCTTCATAACTTATATCTGAATTAGCTACCAAACGACCCCTTTGTGTTTGTGTGAAAGAGAGGGACTTTGCCATGTGCATCTAAGTGGGTTATCCAATATGACCCGATCCGACCTGATTCGATAAACACCCTTTTGTGTTTGCGTAGGACTGAGTGTATCTCAACCGCATAACATCTAAAGTTGATCCGATCCGACCCGACTATCGATATATTTATCTCTAGGCTCTATGGTGCGTGCGTGAGAGGAAGAGAGTTTTAATACGATTAAAATTGACTTTTCTCTGTTCCCAGGGTGGAACTTAGAAGTTTGGAATTTCATTTTTGTTTGTTTGTTTCCTCTTTTTTTTCTTTTTTCTTTTAATAAGCTCTGAAATTCACGTAAATTAAAAAAATAAAAAAAATGATTTTTTTTATTTTCAAGAAAAATTTATAACTATGATGGCATAGAGGCTGTAAAGAGAGGAGGAGGAAAATTGAAATAGAATAGAAAGGAAGAAAAATTAGTTCTTCTTTTTCACGTTTCTTCTTCTCTCTTATAATAAAGATCAGATTTTTATTCATTTTTCTGTATCAAGATTACATTTTTCTTGATACCCACAATCTGTTTCCCTGTTTCTGAAACACCCTTTTCATAATCTTGTTAGTAGCGGGCG
>NW_006239166.1:429420-503005 GCF_000226075.1 Solanum tuberosum
AGCGGGCGGGTGGGTGGGTAGGGAGAGATGGGGGGTTGTGTTTCAAGACCAGATGGTTGTGCTGGAGGTAGATTAGGTGGTTCAAGGAGAAAGAGTAGGAAGAGAAGAAAAGCTGTAAAGAAAAGGGTGTCTTCTCATGTATCAGATCGATCAGCAGCTGATAAAGTTGACAAGTCTTTCCCTTTGGATCGTTCTTTCAATAATCCCGCTTTTAATGGTACTTTCTTGTTTTATTTTCTTGTTTGTGTGTACATTTTTTGGGAATTTGTTAGTTTTCTTGTTCAATGTAATTGTGATTGTTGAAATTTGCTTTCTTTGTTGAAGAAAATTGGAATCAAGAAGAAAGTCGAGTTTTTGATGTAATTACTATTAGTTGAGTCATGAGTGAGCTTTGTGATTATTGAAAGTTACTTTCTTTGTTGAAGAAATTTGGATTCATGAAGAAAGTTAGCTTTTGATATAACAACGGTTAGTTGAGTGAGCATTTGAGAAAAGTTCAATGTAGTTGTGATTATTGAAAGTTACTTTCTTTGTTGAAGAAAATTGGAATCGAGAAGAAAGTCGAGTTTTTTGATATAATAGCTGTTAGTTGAGTGAGTATTTGAGAAATCTAACACATAATTGAATTTTTGATCTGTTAATGTTGGTGGAGTGTGAAACTAATCTGTGTTTTTGGAGTTTGATTTCTTGACTTGGTTTGGTTAAGTTGAAATGAAGGTTGGAGATATGGAGGTTGGGGGGGTGCATTTTTCTTTGGAGGTTTGGTTAGATGCTTTTTGAAGGAAAAAAATTCAACTTTTCTTTGGAGTAGCTCATTTTTTGTTGTTGTTACTGTTTCTTTATTAGTTAATATGCTTTCTTCACTGCCGTTTTTCACTTGAGTCGAGGGTCCTTGAAAATAGTCTCTCTTAACTCCATGAGGTAGGGATAAGGTTTGCTTAAACTCCACCCTCCTAGATCCCACTTGTGGGATCACATTGGATGTGTTCTTGTTGTTGTATTTTCTTATATTGCTAAATAGGAGAGGGTGGAGTGGTTTGTTCTTAGGGAGAGCCTAAAAAAGTGGTTCAGTTGAAGAGAATGTGCTAATATGTTTTAATGGCGTACCCCAACACCGTTATAGAGAAGGAGGAGGAAGAGGCAAGTGAAAAGGAACTGTTTTGGCAGTTTTTTATTCTATGCTATGCACCCATCAAATCGATTTAAGTGTATGGTTTGGTACTCTAAATCGCAATGTACATTAGATATTGCTGTATATAACAACTGGAGAGATGAGGAGGTGATGACAAATTGTTGAGGAAGGCATTAGATTTTCTTCTTTGGATGAGATATAGTTATAACTCTCATTTACCTTTGGTATCTTAATTAGCATGCACCTGAATGGTGCTGGCCGTACGTTGTTTTCTTCAACAATTTGTTTCTTGAATGAAGTGAATTGGGATAATTACTCCATTAAGAATTTTGTACAGCTTATTCTAGGTTCAGTAGTGTAGTCTTCTGGATTGAGTTAACTTCATGCCTACTGCCAAACATGGTTATTTTCTGTCTTTTTGGAAATTATATATGGTAAATCCTACTCCCTCAAATTCTCCAACATTTTCCCTTACCACTTTGCTCCCTTGTGATTTAGATGCCCACCCAACCTTGAGGTAGAGGGTCCTTACCTGTAGGCTATCCTTCGCTTGGCTACTCAGTTTTTTATTTTGTCTTAAACCATAACATGTTACATAATTGAGTTTACAAAACTTGGCTCCCTAAGAACTTTTATTTTTAAGTCTTTTCTCTTCTTTTAGGTCGAATATTTAAATTAAACACAGTTGTTCGAGTATAACATGAGGAATTGAATAGTAGAATATTCTTTGTGTCAAAAGAGACACGATGTGATTAATGGAAGTTATAAATATACTGAGGTTATCTGTATGCTTGGCGGTAATTGTACCAGTTGAAGTCCCAAACAAAGACACATGTTGTTTTCTTATGATAAAAATTGATGGTTCCTTTAATCTATTTTATACAATGCTAAATAACTGGAAGCTGCTAATATCCTTGCAATGTTTCCACTTATCCTTAAATCCACAGTGTTCCTTTGAAACTGGAACTAAGCAGGTGTCTTTTAGATCATGATGGATATCATCTATATCATATCTTTATTTACTTGCCAATTATTCCTGGGAGGGATGTTTTGCATAGTTTAGCTTCATGTTTCTTCTGTCTGTCCAACCTAAAGCGGAATAGTCTATAGCAGATAAACCATTGGAACTAACCTTTTCTAACATTTTGTGCTACTGTATAATGCAATAACAGGAAGTACTGAAGAAGCTTGGTTTGATTCTTCTGCAAGATTTGAATCTGATGGCAGTGATGAAGATTTCCAGAGTGTTGCTGATGGTATGGCTTCATTTCAGTTTATATATTCTAACTGCAGTTGGGAAATTGACATGCTGGGAATTTAAGAATAGAAATCTAATCACACTATTCTGCAGATGTGCTTTCTCTCAACGGCTCTGATTGTGGGCGGACTAGTGTTGCTTCAGCAACAGATGTCCACCATGGGGATGTTGATGTCAATGCCCACCACAGGTTATCCTCCGACCTGCAGAGGCAAGGAGAATTATCAACAAGCAATCCTGCTTGTAGCTCTGATAGTGGTTCAGCTAAAACGTCAATCAACCCAAGCAGTATGTTGCGTCCAAAAGATGCAGACTCAAAAATGAGACTTGATGGACCTCACAGTGAGGTACAACCTGTGTTCCTTGATGAAATCTCTTCCTCTGCTAATGGAAGCAGTAGAAGGGAGGATGGCTTGTTGGATAACTGTGGAATTCTTTCAAACAACTGTTTGCCCTGTCTTGCATCCACGGTTGCACCAGTTGAGAAGAGACAATCTCTTAGCGCTAGTTCTCCAAGTGCAAAGAAGAAAGCTGCCATAAAACTTCCTTTCAAATGGAAAGAAGAAAATCCTGTTGCTGCTTTACGTAAGTTTCTATGTCTACTCTTTTCCCCTTCCAATCTAAGCCCATCCTTTTGGTCTAGATGCTTCAGTGCAATGTTTCTGCATGTGCATCCCTGAGTGATTGAGTTCTCATATCTTTGTCTAATAGTCAACGCCATAAGTGGCTGGGGTTTCACATGTATTTCTAATAATTGTTAGTGCACTTTCTGGAATTAGTTTTCTGATAAGGTAAGATTTTATTGAAGACAGTAATACTGTGACTACCTTTTTGTCAATTGCACAAATGAATCAACTGGCTTATGCTTCATCAACAATGTGCAAGAATGAAGAAATTTCATGAATTGCTTTTTTGACCTTTGCCTATTGCAGGATTTAATATTGTTGTGGTATTTTTTTTTCTTCCAATGAGAACTTGTTATATTCAACTATTGTCATCTTACCGCCAAAACTTTGTCCCATTTGATGCCAACAAGAAATATTATTTGGAAATTAAGTTATCTTCAGCTCTCCTAGAAATATTACTTGCAGACAAACATGGACAATGTTTGAGCTGTTTATTCTTCTTTCCAAGGTATAACTGAAGTAGGTTTTTGAGGATTAATAAGCAAAGTGCTCCAAAGTTTGTGTGAAAGTGTAGTTAGTGAAGTATGAGGCAATGAAAAAATGTTGGGTATAGAAAACCTGTTCTGATGCTGCTGTTAAGAGATTTTAACGTTGTGTGTATTTCTGTTGGGTTTAATGCTCCTTCCCTTTCTGAAAGATTGAAGACCAAATGTTATCTAGAATCCAGATGAGCTCAAAGCTGTGTACTTTGTGCAGAGAGTAGATGAGTCTGAACTGCTACAGGTGGATGAATACCTTAACATGTGGCCTTTGATGTAAAGTTAAAAGATATCATAGGCTAGTACGATGTTACACATGTATGCAACATTCTGTTTTATCAACACCCCTTATAAGTAATAAGATATCAGACTTAGCATTGAAACATTGCAATAAAAAGGATTTCACGGGGCAGCATGGATGTGGGATATTTCAGGGATGTCATTTGTTAATGCAAAATCCAAATAGAGGATATTTGGTGCATTTGATGTGAGAGATGATACAGTTACTCCTCTATTGACTTGGGGAACATTGTTTGTGAGCTTTTCATCTTAGTAATCTACTTTTGGGGGTGTAAATTATTGAGTTATTTTCTAAAGAGTGTACAATTTTCGTTGATCTTGCGCTATTACACTAACTAGCAAAATCAGGAAGAGAAAAAAATGAGGAACAGAGTTACTATTATCAAGAGTAAGTGGATAACATTTGCATCATAAGTCAATGTTGAGCATGAGAAGTTACACTCTAGATTTTGATTTGTAGATGGGAGGTGTACACACCAACTGCTAAACAGATCAGGGAATTGAGGCAAAACAAACTGACTCTCATCCTTTTCTGTGGTACAGTTTCATCTAAAGCCCTGCTTCAAAGACCAATAGCTGGTTCCCAAGTACCAGTTTGCCGGTTGGAGAAGAAAATGGCTGATAGTTGGTCCCATATTGAACCGGGCACTTTCAGGGTTCGAGGAGAAAACTACTTCAGGTAAAGTGTTTCCCTCTATTAGCACTCACATGCACACAGATACATGCAAAAATATATAAAGATGTCTCTAATCATATAAAACCCATATATATGATAATCATCAACACGGATATGTATATGTGCCAGCTGCCACTGCACTAGTTCATGTGTTGTATAAGGTATTTCATTGCACACATATTCTTTTGTGCAGGGATAAAAAGAAGGTGTTTGCTTCAAATTATGCAGCATATTATCCTTTTGGAGTTGATGTATTTTTAAGCCAGAGAAAAATATTTCATATTGCCCGACTTGTGGAACTTCCTTTCATTGAACAATCTGGAACACTTCCTCCCATCCTTGTTGTGAATGTTCAGGTATGATTGGTTTTTGAAATCGTAGTAATGAGTATTTATGTCGTCTTTTTCTTGATCTAACTTTCATAAAAGCTTTCAAGGTCCTGAAAGTTGTTGTAAATGTTATCTGCTTTGTTCATTTTAAGTCTGTCTGTGTAACTTTTCAATTAAAGATAGTTAATGTCTCCATGCTATAGATGCAATTCATTTTTGTTTGCAAAGTCTAAAGTATTCTGCTGCATCATTTTACATTTTATGAAAGGGTGTCAATTGATAGTAATTTCTGGTCCCCTCATGGGGCAGTTTGAGTAATGAATGTAGTGTAACCACTAATCTTACTTTATTCACGGCGTGTCCTAAACTCCTAACCATACAAAGTTTCATTATTTAAGCAGTCATTTAATTCATGTATCTTTAGCCATTTCATAGCACTCTTAACCTTGCCTTCTTCTTTTAGTTTTTCTATTTCCCAAAGTGTTCCCATTAACAGTCAACTCGGCCTTTTGTATGTCATGTCTGCTGTTGAAATTTAATGTACCCATGTAGACATCACTGGTTACTTCGTTAATGTGTATTCCCGGGATTAGCCACTGAACACTCTTAATTTTCTATAATCTCAGCATTAGCTACTTTATACTTAATTATTCCCTCATGTTGCGGAACTGTTTTTTTTTCTGCAGATCCCGTTATATCCTACCTCAATTTTTCAAGGTGAAACTGATGGTGAAGGGATGAGTTTTGTTTTGTATTTTAAGCTTTCAGAAAGTTACGCCAAGGAACTTCCTCCTCATTTTCAAGAGAGTATCAAGGTATGTTTGAGCATTCATGTTTTCTCATATTTATTCTTTTTCTTTTTCCGTGTATGATTGGTTTCAAAGTCACTCTCTTGCAGTGTTGGTTTCTTCATATGATACTATCATCTTTTCCCGTTTCAGTTGCAGTTCTATCTACTTTTGCTTATACATCCTTTGAATTGAGTCATATTCACTACGTTTTTGTAGCTTTCTATCATGATTCATGTCTTCCATATTTCATGAGTTGCCATCATCTTTACTTGAGTCAGATTATTTTTTTTTGCAAACAATCGAGTTCCTATTTGAACTAATTCTCACTTTTCTTCCCCTTGTCTTATCTTGGACAGAGGCTGATTGATGATGAAGTGGAAAAAGTAAAGGCTTTTCCTGTTGAACATACTGCACCCTTTAGGGAACGATTGAAGATATTAGGTCGTGTAGCAAATATGGAGGAACTCCCATTAAGTGCAGCAGAGAGGAAGCTTATGCATGCCTACAATGAAAAACCTGTTCTTTCACGTCCTCAACACGAGTTTTACAAGGTAAATTTTTGCAAACTTTGGTTCTTTTTAAATTGGAGTATGATTGGGCTGCACATCATGTTCTACTCAAATTTGTTAAATGTCCCTGTCGTTCCCTTTTAACATTTAGTTTTTGGGAAAAGGAAAACATGCTGTTTTGAACTGGGAAACATCCTCCAATTATCTGGTGTGTCCAGTAGTAAATTAAGACTGTTCCACAGTGACTAGGATAATAAAGCAGTTTACATATCAACAAAGATTACTGAATGAACTAAAAGTTGTTTCTAGAATGACTGATGAAACATGGACCATCTATTCGTCGCAAATCGTGTTAGGCACTCTTTAACTCGATAAAATATAATTTCTTTGCATGACTTAATCTCGAATTTTTAACTTCTCATCTGAAAGTACTAGTTTTTTCCTGTGGACTGAGATTGTTTTCTTGCATTATGTTCCTTTAGACCATACAAGTAGCGTAGTTTATAGGTTTTACTTTGCATTTGTTACGGAACCATAAGATATCTTCACTTAAATTTTCCATCTGAAATTTAAGAAGAATTGTTTCAGTTATAGCATACATCTAAACTGTTGCCTGTTTTCTGGATTAAGAAAGAAATATATGACTAGGTGTTGAACGTCTTTTGATTCTTACTTCGGCTGTTAATGATCTTTTTGCAGGGAGAGAATTACTTTGAGATTGACATAGATATGCATAGATTCAGTTACATCTCTAGGAAGGGTTTTGAAACATTCCTAGATAGACTAAAGCTCTGTTGCTTGGATGTTGGGCTAACAATTCAGGCAAGTATCTGTCTCCAACGTTCCATTATTTTTTCTTTTCTCCCAGATTCTTTTTCGGCCTAGGAAATCATTTTTTCCATCTAGGTAACGTCTTTTACCACTTTCCAAACAGGGAAACAAAGTTGAAGAATTGCCGGAGCAGGTTTTATGTTGTGTACGGTTAAATGAAATTGACTATGCGAATTATCAGCAACTGGGGTTGGAATAGAGAGCCCTTTGAATTAGCTGCACAGACATTGCAAATAAAGAAGTAACTTAGAGAAGTTCAGTTCTCCCTCGCTTTTGGTGCCTACCTCTCTCTGTCTCATTCTATCCCCGATTATCAAAATCTTCAATATCAGGCAGATTATGAGTGTAGCAGGTTCAACGGGAACTGTTGAGGATGATTCTCACATTCAGATCACCATACAGATCCTCCTTGGACTTGCCTGTTTGGGGCCAACTCCTATGTCACCTAGCCTTTTATGACATGAGTTCTGGACAAGTCAATAGCTTACATAAGCTATATATGTGTATGAATTCATGGACAACATTGAGATATCATTTAATGGAATCGATTCTAATGCATTCTTTTTGTTTGCTAATGAAGCAATCTGTTCAATTACTTTTCAGTAACATGAAATTTTAGTGCTTGTGTTCTTGTATACTAATGTGTGCGCTGAGGGGAAGTTTTTAATTTGCAATGGAAAGGTGTTTGGATTATCGCCAAAATTATATATACTTCTATTGCCAATGTAAAATTTGTTTCTCGTCTCCCTGCCCCACAAAGATGGGGTAAGGTCTGCGTATATCCTACCCTCTCAAGACCCCACTTGTTCGCTTGAGGGACTACACTGGGTATGTTGTTGTATATCTGATTACTTATCATGAATTATACGTTACTTGCTATATGTATGTAGTGATTTAGGTAGCAAAGAGTTGCATTAACAGTTGAAGAGAAGAATTGCATTAACAGTTTGATCCTCTATATTGAATTGTTTCTAGAAAGTTATGTGAAGAGCAACTAAAGCTCAAGATTTACAGGGAAGAAGGGGTTTCCCGCATAAACCTCTGTTTCCAGAGAATGAGCTCTGCGGAAAATCAAGAAATGGCTTCCCATAAGGTATTTTTCCTTCAAGAAGATTATCTGAAAGGTTCAATTCTTTCAGTTTATTCAGCTTCAAAAACTCCTCAGGGATTCTGCCAGTGAATTGATTTTTGTGCAGCATCAGTCTCTCCAAAACGGTCACGTTGGCCAGTGATGTTGGCAGGTTAGCTCCTAATCCATTGTAACTGAGATCCAAAGTCTGTAGTGTTTTCAATGTTCCTACGGAGGTTGGTAATCTACCTTTGAGAAAGTTATGCGATAAATTTAAGTGTTGGATATGTTGTTGTCCTCCCATGCCAATCTGTTCGACACCACTTGAGAAATTGTTATCAGACAGATCAAGATATGTCAATGATCCTTCTGCAAACCTGCTCTTTATCTGGAAAACTGCATTCACACTGCCGTCTAGCTTGTTTGAGTGAAGGTCTAACACTCCCAGAATGTCGAGATTTGTGACAGTTGAAGGAATCTCAGACACAAACTTGTTCTTAGAAAGGTTTAAAGAATATATCTGCGAAAAGCTGCCAATCCAAGCTGGTATCCTTCCTGAAAGATGGTTAGCTGACAAGTCTAGTTCCAGCAATGACTTGGGTATGTAATCTGGAATTTCACCATGAATTTCACATCCTGCCAAGTAAATTTGCGATAGTGATGGCAACTGCATGAGCCACTTGGGAATGGTTGACATATTCAAACGGTTGAATGAAAGATCCAGCGATTGAAGATTTGAAAGGGAAGAAATTTCACGAGGCAGCGGTCCTTCAATCATGTTATGAGATATACTCAGGTAAATAAGCTCAGAAATCCCGCCTATTGATCTTGGCAACTGACCAGATAATTGGTTGCAACTGAGATATAACATTTCCAATAACTTCAAATTACCTATACTCGAAGGAATAGAACCCTTTAGCTGATTGTTTGCAAGTGAAACTCTCTGAAGGGAGGTCAAGTAGCCAATAGATGAAGGTATCGTTCCACTAAGCTGATTGTTCTGCAGTCTTACAAAGCTCAGAGAAGACAATTTCCCAGGTTTTGAAGGCAACGGTATGTCCCCCTCGAGCTGATTGGAATTCAGGTAAAGAACTGACATAAACTTTAGTCTAGAAATAGAACGAGGGATTATCCCCGTTAACGAGTTATTAGACAAATCAACCTCTTTCAATTCTTGCAAATTACCAATGTTTTCTGGTATATCCCCTGTCAAGAAATTCTCTTCAAGACACAAACTTTCTAATTTTTTCAACTTTGTTATAGACTCAGGAATTACACCAGAAAGTTTATTAGAATGTACATCCATTCTTCTTAGATTCTTGACACCTCCTATACACCAGGGAATAAAACCCGAAAAACCATTTTCTTGGAGATACAATTCTTCCAGTTTAGACAACATACAAATGCTTTCTGGTAATGCACCAGTAAACCTGTTTCTAACAAAGTTGAGTTTTCTGAGATTTGGTAGATGTAAACCAATCGATGAGGGGATTTTCCCCGTTATACCAAGAAGATCACCTATATTGATAACTTCAAGATAGTTGATGAGTGTGATTGAAGGTGACAATTCCCCTTCCATAGCAGATTGAATTGGTGCATCATCTGAAGTATAGAGACCTGGTAGGCTTATACTTACAACTCTTTTAGTTACATTACTACAAAAAATACCTTCCCATTTACAACAATTGCGGCCAATCCATTTACTTAGTCTACCAGAAGTGTCTGAATGAATTCCAGACTTGAAATCTTGAAGACCTTTTAAATCATTTGGATGACAAGATTTACTTTTACAAATAGTTGTGAGAGTTAGCAATACAAGAAAACAAAGAAGTTGAGAAGCCATTTGGGAGATTTTTGTGAAATGAAATGATAGTCAAAGATTGTTTTAAGACAATGATTTGGTTTCTCTCTTTACAGATTGTAATATGCTGACAAGCATGTTATTTGTATTAATTGTTTATTTGTATTTGTTAAAAAAAAAGTTAGAGATAAGAGTTAAAAATATTAAAGAAATGAAGACAAAACAAATCTAGACTTTATTAAAGATTACTCTTTTCGTCCATCTTTACTTGTCCATGTTTGATTTTATACACCTCATCAAGCAACAATAAATAAAGGGACCATTAGCGGTAAGTCATCTAAATATTAAAAAGTGAATAGTATTTAATAGCAAAAGTAAAATAAATATAAAATGATAAATTATTTTTTGATTTTTCAGTTTGAATAAAGAATTTTTAATATATTGAACGATTAAAGATGGAGGGAATACTATTGGCAGTTTGCACATAGAGTTTTTTTCCTTCTCCCAATAATTTTTTAGGATAACTAAACTAATCCTCTGCTTTTGCCAGCAATGTTGACAGATGACCAAAGCCTTTGGTTCCTCAAAAACGCCAAAGCACTATTTTGTCCTAGGAAGATGCTTGCTTTGTCATTTTTTATTCTCAATTTAACTTATACTTTCTCCGTTTCAAAATAAGTATCGAGCTTTTTTTTCTTTTTTCTTTTTCTGACACTTATGATAGAGATTAAAGGTGTTTGGCCTCTAAAAGGGATTGTGATTTTAAATTTTTGGGAAATTCCTTTTCATAATATCCTTATTCTCCTTTAATTCAGAGCTATCGTAACTTTAGCTCCTCATGGTATACCTATGAGGTAAGAAAAACGAGCGGTTTATAGTTTAGTAGTTATCATTTTCTTTGCTCTACTATTCACGAGTGTTCAAGGAATAAAATATTATCAAACACCATTCACTATTTTGGATAGTATGATTCACAATGTGAAAGGTAACTAATTTGTCGGATTTAGAAAATTTTAAGCCAACTAAATGTTAATTCGTGAAGACAAGAAAACTTTAAGGGTAGACAATTACTTGTACTTGAAATCTCATGTGGGAGGGTTTAGAGCCTGTTAAGTCAATAATATGAGATGGAGGAAGTATTATTTTTCTTAATTCTTAATATGCATGAAATATGAAAAAAACGACATTTTATTTGGGATGGAAAGAATATACATTATTTTATAGTATCAATATAACTTATACAAATTAGTAAATTACATAATGTAACTTATTTTAATGATTAGATGTACGTCATGTGTTTGGAAACTATCATAAGCAAAAAATTAATACTCCTATTTTAATAAAGAAAGATAGAAGGGTGGTCATTTTATATACGACATCTTGAATTATGTGTCGTTAATTGAGATTCACAATTATAAATTATACAATTGTTATCTGTAATTATTTTTAGGTTTAATTATATACAACTAGGCATTATCTCACATCTAAAGACAAAATTTTGACAACTTTGAAGTGGTCATACTCGTAAAAAAATTATTTGTATTGGGCCAATAAAAGTATATATTATTATAGTCTTTACATTTGTGAACACTTAATTATAGTCAAATTATATGTATTTTTATTTGTTAATTCTTATATTATATTTAGATATAATTAATAACTTGAAATATTATTATAAATATTATAATCAGATTACAATATTAATAACTTATATATATAGGTTCAGACTTTTCTTGGATTTCGAGGAGAGATCAACCAATCATCTGACATCGTTTGTTGAACAAAATCTTAGTGGGCTCTTGAAGCTTCCACAAAGCTCGGTTAAAATTTGTAGAGTTAATTAAATTTTCATTTTATTAGAATTATATACCTAATTTGGGTATTTATGTCCATTCCGATTAGTAATTGATACTAAATTTATAGTTAGAAAAATAACTTAAATAGTCGTCCGTCTAAATATTATGTTCGTCAAATAGATAGTGCATTATTTGCTCTATTTTGTGCTCTCTCAATAGTCTGCGTAAAAAAATATTAGTGCTACTTATCAATTAATTAATTCTCACCTCTCAATATATAGACAAGGTAAGGATATTGGATATTGACAAATTCAATAAATAATTTGTATTTAAATACGGTGATGATGACATTAAAGTATTTCTAAATTTGATATTTTTTAAATATTTTTTCCGATGTAAATAAGTGAAATAAAATAAAAAACAAATTAAAGGTATCGAACACTAAAAATAAAGTTCTCTTTATTATTTCCTCAATAAATTTCTAATTGCTCAACATTAAAAAAAAAATTCCATACCAAAAGTTTCTAAAAACTTAATCCAATTAACGGAATACACGTTTTTCCTTCTTTTTTTTTGGTAAGGTAAATAAATTAAAACAAAAAAAATATAAAATAAATGACCACGTAATTTATGTTTATTATGATTCTCACGTAACATAAGCTATTGATTTTTGTTTTTTATTTTTCAAAATTATAATACCAACTCCCAGTATTTTTCTTCCTTCAACCCTTTTTAGTTTTGGGGGAACTACAAAAAAAAACTAATATGACTCATAAAAAGGAAGTAGGGGTGTTTATGGATTGATTTGGCTCGATTATTGATCAAAATGATCAAAATCAAACCAACATAATCGATTCTAAAATTATCAAAATCATGAACAATCCTAACTGAAATTTTCCACCACAAAGTCAATTGCAGCCTTACACACTCAATAGCAAAAGGTGAAAGGTGAAACACACTATATATACACGTGAAATAGTGAATTGTTTCATTAGAACATTAACAATTGTGAAAACAAAAAACAAAACAATTAATGACGAAACAATTATTGGTTAAACACTTATACTGTTTCTATCTCATTGAAGGGGGATCGGATTCATCTGAAAATTTTGTGGTTGAGAAAAATAATTATACTTAATTTGGTATTAACTCATTAGATGTATAGTTTAACTTAGTAGATGAATTGTTGGTAGCATTTCTAAATGGAGAATCATGTATTGGATATGTTGGTTAGTAGAAAGACTTATTATTTTCTTTTATTCTAGAATAAGTGTCCCATTACGAATTCAAGATAAGAATTTAATATGTTTCTCCAACTATATCCTTATACTCCATGTTCTTAATAGTGTTTAATTTTCGAAAGATATTTATTAAATATCAATGAATAGCTTACTAAACTGCATATTGTATGTAATAATTTTTTTATTGACGTGATTTTTACTAAGATAACACTTATTTTGAGATGGATGGTGAGCGTACTTATTTTGTTAATTTTCATCACAATTTAACTTATACGCATTACCGGTGTTTTTGTTTTTATTTTTATATTAACAATATAATTTAAACTTGTTATTACATATAGGATAATGTAACCTATTTTGATGGTTAAACGTATGCTACGAATTTGAATCATACCGTATATTATGTTGACACCCAATTTTGATCCGAATTAATTTTCATGGCTCTTAAATTTCAAACGATTTAAAATAATTAGCTTTTATAAAGTTAAAACTATTTCCAAAATACTCTTTAGTGAATATTTGAAAATCAACTCAAAAGATTTTACATTTTAAGTTAGATATTCTATTAATTTAGTTTGGTTTAACTTATAGTTATAATTCCGAGTTAATTAGTTTGTAGTTAAGTTAATTATTTTATTTCATTAAAATTAAAAAAGTTTTTCAACTAATTAATATTAATTCATATCATTTTAATTTTGGCCGAATTAATCCATTAAATTTAATTTGGTTAACTTTTAACTTAAATTGGCTAAAATTACAATTCACTTGACTATTTCTTATTACATTTTTTTTTTTAATTGGTGGAGCTAAAAGCTCTTTTATTTCAATAAAACCAACTATTTACAAACATAGATCCTAAACAATAGGCCCAAAGGAAAGCTGAAAACAAACAAAAAAAACATTAACAGCCCAATTTCAATTTTAATCATCATTTCACCCAATTTTGGATTATCCAAGACCCAATTTCCCTTTTCATTTACAGCCCACGAGTCACCCGGCCCAATTCACAATTTCAAAAAAAATAATCAACCAATCCATTTTCAATTTCCAGTATTACCCAGCAGCAGCTGTCAACGTTTCCAAACGGCTACCCACGTTGCCTTCTTCTTCTTCCCCAAAATGTCAAGGATAGTAATGGAGCTTCAGGGGCTTTGATCGAAATTGCTATAACAATATCGAACTTTGGAAAGGACCTTTTACCCCTGCACTATTTAATATTGTATTTTAAAGATATACATGTATGTGTCCACGTGGACATCATAAATATTGCATCATTATATAACGTGTCCACGTGTGCACATATACCTTTAAAATACACTATTAAATAATGCAGGGGGTAAAAGGTCCTCTATAAAGTTTGATATCGTAACAACAATTTTAACCAAAATTAGAGTATTTTTAGGACCATTTTCCAAAGTGTAATTATAAATGTGCATATATTAAAAGTGCAAATTGCAAATTAATAAATTAAGGACCATGGGTGTCACCATCATTGACAACATTGAAAATTCCTTTTCATGCTAGTTCACACAAGGGGTAAAAAAATATAAAATATTCATTTACATAAAGGAGTTAGTATAAAAAATAATAAACACATATTCATATTAATAATACTCTCTTTATCCTAAAAATAACTAATATCCGTAAAATTAATATCTATATTATTAATACTTATATAATTTTATCTAGTTATCAAATATCTATCAAAATGTATTGGATAAATATAAGAGGTTGACATGAAGAAGAAGAAAGAATTTCTTATCTTCCTTGAACGCGTGGAATAATTAAAATTTAAAATTTTATAAAAAATGTTCTAAAAAATATAATTTCACTGGTAAAATAAAATTTTCAATAAATTTAAACTCGTATATCATTATAATTTGAATCATCTTATTTGATCATTGAACAATCTTATCAAAAAGTTTGAATTCACATATTATTCATCATTGTGTCTTTCTTCTTTTTCACAAATTATTGGTAGCAATAATATAGTTAAGAATAGTCCAAAAAGACAAAAACTTTTTGGTGCTCAAGATTTCAAAAAGTTTTTTTTTAAAAAATAGGACAAATTTCAACGTACACAAAAGGGGAAGCCAACGCCACAAGTCTGTCTTACCAAACCAAAATTCATGGTCCACAGACCACAAGCTTTCCTTCCAACGGCTTTTTTTTCGGAATTTCATAATTCTCTTTTTGAATGTCTTGAATTTTTTAGTTGGATGTTGGAATAGAATGCGAAAATAACAATTTCAAAACTATAGGCCTCGCTTTCGTAAATTACAATACCATCTTTAATATAGTTTTGTAAAATAGAATTTGAAAAAATAAAGTTTACACAAATCTATCTCTATCGCAGAATTGAAAAAGTTATTTTTGACAACCTCACATAAACTCCAACCATATTACCCAAAAATTTAAATATAATACTCCATCCGTATCAATTAAAATAGAATACTCTTTATTTTATAATTGATGAAAAAAATGATACTCTTCTTTATATTTAATAGTGCTAAATATTTAACTAAATATTTTTCAGTTTATCCTTAATAAGTAAGCTTTATAGTCACAATTATTATAATTTATTTTAGATTATAAATTCTTAAAGAATCATTTTAAATTTCGTATTTAATCAAATACTATCACATTTTCAAGACTTACGTGTGAATTATATTAGATTTGTTGTTATTATTGATCAAATATCATTACATAAATTAAGACAAAAAAGTTAATATTTAGCCATTATTGTCATTACTCTCTCTCGATACTCCTCTGTTCATTTAATTTACAATTAAAAAAATAACTTTTTTCTTTAATTTATCTATTTTAGCAAATTAAAAGAGATTTATTACTTTTATTTCAACATTATCTTTATTATTAAATTTGCATAAATATTTAATAGTCAAGTTTAGATTTTCAAAATATAATTATTAAACTTAATTAAGTAAAATGAAACTCCTAACAAATAATATTAACTTAAGAGGAGTATCAATTAATACGAGCCAAGCAAAACGACACAAAAAAAACTAAGATTAATCCACTTCTCAAATTCGATTCTCAAAATAAACAAATAACCTTTTTTATATTTTAATAAACAATTCATAGCCATAGAAATGCCACAATTTATTTAAGAACAGAAGTTTAACTGAAACAAAGGAAGTTATATTAATTATTATTACTCTTAAATTTTAATTTGTTTGTTCTACTTTTCTTTAATATATTTTTAAAAAATATTTTTTTCCTTTTCGACAATTATTTAATTTCAACTTTTCATATAACATATTTAAGACAACAAACTTAAGAAAAACATATCTCTACATTTAATTATTTTAATAAAGATCACAAGTTTTAATTTTTTTAAAACCTGAAGAGTTTTCAGTTTATCTTAATCGGAATAATTAATAAACCGTAACGCATTTTTTCAGTGAAAACGACAGCGTTTTATCAGATTCTTACAGCAAAACAGTGTCGTTTTTTCATTCTTATTACATTTCTGAACCCCACTTCACAACGGCCAAAGCCAGCCTCAATCACAGTGCAAAATGATCTGTTCACACTTCAAAAAATCAAAACTTTTTTCAGACCAAATGTTAAATGTTTTCTACATTTGGATATAAAAAGTGTAAAAATTTGTGAAAAAATTTGAGTTCATTTGAGTTGATGAACTATTAGGGTTCTTGGGTTTTGTTGTTCTTGGTTTTTGATCTGTTTGTTTTTCAGTTTTGTTGAAAAGAATTGTTCTTTATGCTATAAAGAAAGAACCCCAGAAAGAAAGTTTTGATATTTATTTTTTTTGTTTTGATTTGGGGTTGAAATGAAACGAGCTAAGTTCGACTCTGTAATGTCAGTGAGTCGACTCAGATCGATTCAAGTTTTGATGGGTTTGTTGTTTTTGTATTTTTTCTTGGTTACTTTGGAAATACCTTTGATTTCTAAACTTGGGTTTGGGTTAGAATCCTATGAACTTATTTCTACACCTTTTGATAATAATTCCAAGTTTAGCAGGCTTAATAGTGTTGGTGAGTTGAGTGGTTCGAGTCAAGATTCAGTTTTTCCTTCAAGGGTTATGTCAAGGAGAGCTAAAATGGGGTTTTCATTACCTCATAGGAAGATGGTAGAGTTTAAGAGAATTTCAGGTTTGGTTTTTGATGAGAAGGTGTTTGATAGTTTTGATAAGGAAGAGTTTTCTGAGCTGCATAAGGTTGTTAGGGATGCTTTTGTAGCTGGGAAGAAACTGTTTCAGGATATCGAATCGGGGAAAGTTCAGGGGGAGGTAGTGAGTGGGACTCAGAATCGGACTGAGTCGTGTCCTGACTCGGTGTCTTTGTGGGGTAGTGAGTTTGTGGCTGGTGGGAAGATTATGGTGATACCTTGTGGAATGACTTTAGGGTCTCATATAACAGTGGTGGGGACGCCTCGGTGGGCCCATGAAGAGAAGGATCCTAAAATTACATTGGTGAAGGATGATGATGAGATTGTGATGGTTTCACAGTTTATGATGGAGTTGCAAGGATTGAAGACAGTTGATGGTGAGGACCCTCCAAGAATACTGCATTTCAATCCGAGGTTGAAAGGGGATTGGAGTGGAAGGCCAGTGATCGAGCAGAATACGTGTTATAGGATGCAGTGGGGGTCTGCGATGAGGTGTGACGGTTGGAAATCCAAGCCTAGTGAGGACACTGGTGAGGAATTTATGTTGTTAATGCAATGCTTTTCCTTTTTGTATTCGTTAATTGTTTGGTCGTAATCGTTGTTGCACCTGTATTATGTATTGGTACGGGTAAGTTTCATATTAAGAGAAACTCTAGTTTTTTGTGAAATGCTAATTAGCCTTAAAGAGAAATTAATTTCCTAGTTTTGGAATGAAATGAGTTATAGTGAACCACAAATTTTCCTTAAAAGAGAAATTATTAAACCAGTATTGTAATGAAACGAGTCTTATTAGAATACAATGGTGTTGATATAGCTGACCCCACTTAGTTTGAGATTAAGTTGTAGTCAATCCGTATGCTGAGTGGTTGTTATTTACATGGTTGCTTCATGCTTGCACTTCTTCTTTAGGAAGTGTTGGAATTATTAAGATTCTCATGTAGTTGTGTTGCTATTTTTGGTTGTTAAATGTCCAATTTTACAACTATATATATGGAAGGGAAGACTTTGAACTTCTCTGTGGCTGTCTGAGATGAATTCTTACTAACCAGAAATTTTGCTAGATATTGTTATAGATGATTGAACCAGCTGTGTCTGATCAGTATAAAACTTGATCAAGCTGAATTCGGAGCTTTTTAAAAAAAATAGCTTTGGTGTCTGTTCCAGCTTGCACACACCTCAACTAATTGAATGTTAATGATTGATTTCTCATGTATAGTATACTGTGCTGTTGCATGGTAATGGTTAAGATTCTCACTTAGTATTGTCCGTGTTTGTGATTTGCTGTGGAATGAATGAAGTGGACGGACAGGTGAAATGTGAGAAGTGGATACGTGATGATGATGATCACTCTGAAGAATCAAAGGCCACGTGGTGGTTGAAGAGACTGATTGGTGGGAGGACAAAGAAGGTTTCAATTGACTGGCCATACCCTTTTGTAGAGAAGAAGTTGTTTGTGCTTACTGTCAGTGCTGGCTTAGAAGGTTATCACATCAATGTAGATGGGAGACATATTACTTCCTTTCCTTATCGCACTGTGAGTATTGTCTAAAATTACTTTATCTTAATGCCTTTTTGTGATGCATATCGGTTTAAACATTTTCTTATGGTTGATAGGGTTTTACTCTTGAGGATGCGACCGGTCTGTTTGTTAATGGGGATATTGACGTGCATTCTGTATTTGCTGCTTCATTACCTTCAACGCATCCAAGTTTTGCTCCACAGAGGCATTTAGAAATGTTACCCAAGTGGCAAGCTCCGCCACTTCCAGATGAACCTGTAGAGCTTTTTATTGGCATCCTTTCTGCAGGGAATCATTTTTCTGAGAGAATGGCTGTGAGAAAATCTTGGATGCAGCATCCATCACTTAAGTCTTCAAATGTAGTAGCCCGTTTTTTTGTGGCAATGGTAAGACTTGGCTTAGATACAAGTGTCCATTGATGAAAGCAATATCTCATATTTGGAGCCTTGCATGTGCTTATAGTTGAATTGAAATGTTGCAGCATGGAAGAAAAGAGATAAATGTGGAGCTCATGAAAGAAGCAGATTTTTTTGGCGATATAGTTATAGTCCCATACATGGACAATTACGATCTTGTTGTATTGAAGACAGTAGCAATCTGTGAATATGGGGTAAGTGCAAGGATAAAATAGGATTATGCTCATTATCACATCAGATTTTCTCATCCTTTTAACATTTATGTACTCGTGGTATATTCCAGGTCCGTACAGTTGCGGCAAAGTATGTAATGAAGTGTGATGATGACACATTTGTAAGGATTGATGCTGTGATGAAGGAAGTTAAGAAAGTCCCTAGAGGTAGAAGCCTGTATGTTGGTAACATCAATTACTACCATAAGCCCCTTCGACATGGTAAATGGGCAGTCACCTATGAGGTAGACTCTCTCACTTTGTTAGTATTACACTTCAAATTTCTGTAGTCTACTGACTTCCAGGAGGGGGTTGAGGCATTGTAATTGATAGTCTATATTTGCAGTTTCTTCTGATTTCACATGGTAAATCATAACCCTTATATATCCTTGAGAGTGCATGCCGAAGGACTACCATTGAAACTAGCCCTTGTCTTGCATGCTAACAGTAGATGGTAGAAGTTACCAAAGCAGCCCACTAAGTGAGCAGCAACAAACCAAAAGGCACCAAGCTCCAACATAGTAATGATGCAAATCTCAATCTGTAGAAAAGTTTCTTTTTTACTGGAATGGCAGTGAAGAGTTCATCCGTGTAGGGTCAGCTAATAGAAGGTTTAAGCCAAAAGATGGCCCTTGACACCTTAATTTGAAATGGGACTGCCATGGAAAAGTATGCTTGGTCTTTTGTATCCCTGGTTTGATCCGGCCTTATACTGGCGTTGTACTACGTTCGATACCAAGCCCATTGCAACCATCACTTTCTTCTCCCTTTCTTGTATTTTGATAGATTCTGGTTATGAGAGGATTTATCAAGAACCTTAGTTGCTTCATATGTAATGAATTGCTTTATGTCCTGAACCTCTTATACATTCACTAGTTACTGACATTCAGTTTTCCCCTGGGGGTTGACAGGAATGGCCTGAAGAAGATTATCCACCCTACGCCAATGGGCCTGGTTACATCATCTCATTTGACATCGCAGAGTATGTAGTTTCCGAGTTTGAGAAACATAAGCTGAGGGTAAGTTACCTTGATCTGCTTTGTGAAATATTCCTAACCTGAACAGAAAAATAATTCTAACATATATTTGACCCGCTGCAGTTGTTTAAGATGGAGGACGTGAGCATGGGAATGTGGGTAGAACAGTTCAACAGCTCAAGGGCCGTAGAGTACGTGCATAGCTTGAAGTTTTGTCAGTTTGGGTGCATTGATGATTATTACACTGCACATTATCAATCTCCAAGGCAAATGATCTGCCTGTGGAGAAAGTTGCTGAACCAAGGGAAACCTCAGTGCTGTAACGTGAGATGACAAGGCATACCCTGTTAGCTAGTGTTAGGCAACTCTGAAAAGGAAACGAGACAAGATAGATGACAAGGCGCATACCCTGTTAGCTAGTGTTAGGCAATGCTGAAAAGGAAGCAAGACAAGATAAGTTCCCGGGAAGAGCTTGTACATATAGCTCGAGTAAATTAGCCTATCGTGCTATTATTATATTTACTTGATTCATTCATTAGCTGCTTCTTTTGTTAGGGCTCCAGTCTTGTACCCCAGGCTAGTTGACACATCAGTCTTGTGAAACTGTATGAAAACAATGATAGCTTAAGCTCTTACAATATAAAATTCAAGGGTGAATGGCTCATTTTCAATCTCATTTTGCAATTTACATTCTTCTATGTGCCTGTCAACTCTGACTATTTTGGGCTGTCCCAGATCTGAAAAACATTTCTCCTAGTTGGTGATACCTTAATTTTTTTGTGTTCCCTTAAGGGAAGTCTTTAAGGTTAATGTCAGCAACTTTGAGAGTTCTGATCTTGCTAACGTTAACAGACTTAGAGGTGGTGTATCCATATGTAGTTCTACAGAAACAGCCTCCAATATTATAGTTCTTTTTATCTATGTTGCATTGCTGACGGGTTACATATGAGAGTGAAGGCGAAAAAATGGTATAGGCTGATCAAAAGTGCTAGAATTTCTGACCAGAAAATAGAACAGTAAAACAGTTGCCTTGTTATCAAGAAACCTAAATATTGCAATCCTGGTATAATAGAGGTGCAACTGAAGCTTACCACCAGCTAAGAGACACTCTGAATTATCCTATTGTACAAGCAAAGCATATATAAAGAGAAGACAAAGAAGTTGAGAAAGAGCTGCATAATCAAGGTATTTTTAAGCTTGCAGAAAGACAAAGTTTGGAGCTTACTTCTGGGGAGGGGAAATAAGAAATACCAATGTGTTCACAAAGTATAAGGGTCTCTTGTCTTGAAACTTGTACATCATTATTATTTGTGTTTCATAATTGTGCCTCTAAATTAGTCCACTACTCACAAATAATAGTGTTTTTATCTCTTGATACATACTATAGTACTTGAATCTATTTGAAATGGAAAATGAGTGGGTGATCAAGGTAAACGATGAGCTGATGCACGTGGAGGATCTTACAACTGTCGAGGCAGAGCACTGGAAGAAGCGGTCCATATATAGAGTGCCTGTTGGTGTCACAGATGTGAGCAAGAAAGCTTACAAACCTCAAGTAGTTTCTTTTGGTCCTTACCATCATGGTGCAGATCATCTCAAGACGATGGAAGTTCATAAGCACCGAGCTCTTCTTCATTTCCTCAAGAGATCTGGAAAATCATTAACATGTTATATTGACTCCTTACAACAAGTGGCTCAAGATTTGAAAGATGCATATGATTTGCTGGATCCTGTATGGCAAAATGATACCAATGCCTTCTTACGGTTGATGATTCTTGATGGTTGTTTCATGCTGGAGATCTTGAGAACAGCTGCTGCTGATAGTCTGCTTATAGATCAATCTCAGCATCCTCAACAGTATGACTATGCTCTTAATGATCCGATTTTCAGCAATCATGGGAAGCTCCATCTCATGCCTTATCTCAAACGCGATATGCTGATGCTTGAAAATCAGTTGCCTATGCTCCTTTTGGAAAGATTACTTGCCATTGAAAATCAAGAGGAAAAGGTGTTTATCTCCCTCTCTTAAACACGTGCTCACGTCTCCTCTTAAAGTTTAAGCTATTTTACGTGACACTTTTTTATTTAGTTAACCACTTCAACATTGATTAGTGACCTTTTCTAATCTAATTCCCCTTACAGAGTGAAGGGTTACTCCTTGATTGCATTCAGCAGAACGATGAGCAATGTATTAATAAGCTCATACTGGACTTCTGCAATCCTCACAGCCACGCTAAAGGACTTGGGAAATGTTTCCATGTATTGGATGTCTACAGAAAGAGCATACTTTGGGAAGCTCCTGTGTTGGCCAAGACTCGTCCAAGGAAAGCACCCAAAGTTAGTAACCAGAGTAGTGGCGATGAGATAATACGTTCTGCTATGGAGCTTCATGAAGCAGGCATTGTGTTCAAGATGAGTAAAACTAGAAGCCTCAAGGACATCTCCTTCCATAGTGGTATCCTTAAGCTTCCTCTGATCGTGGTGGACGATGCAACAGAGTCTATGTTCTTGAACTTAATAGCTTTCGAGAGATTGCATGTAGGTGCAGGAAATGAAGTAACCTCATACATCTTCTTCATGGATAATATTATTGACAATGCCAAAGATGTTAGCTTGCTACACTCTCGTGGCATCATCCAGAATGCAATTGGCAGCGATCAAGCTGTGGCTAAGCTATTCAATTCACTATCGAAGGACATTACGTTGGATCCAGATAGCAGCCTTGATCTAGTACACAAACTGGTAAGTGACTATTGCAAGCTGCAGTGGAATGAATGGAGAGCCAATCTCATTCACACCTACTTCAGAAGTCCCTGGGCCATTTTGTCTGTCATTGCTGCTATCTTTCTTTTCGCCCTCACCATTGTTCAGACAATATACAGCATCTATCCTTACTATTATCCACGTTCCTAACAACAATCTCCTCACATTAAAGTACAAAGACTTCACCTTTCTCTATTGGAGAAAGACGACGAGTGTTACCAAATTTTGGAGTGAAAGAAGGAACTTATTCTGATCTGGTGCATCTTATTTTTAATTCAATATGTCCATCTGTTAGTTATCACAAAAGTTATGTGGTCTTTATATGATGAATGCAGTACTTGATATCCTTCTTGCTCAAAGTCTATATGTGATTTCTGTAGAAATGAACAACGTACTGTGTAATTCCACAAGTGGGGTTTGGGGAGGGTGATGCGTACGCAAACCTTACCCCTACCTTGTGAAGGCAAAATGGTTGTTTCTGAAAGACCTTCGGCTCAAGTAAAGCTATTTCAGTAAGAAATGCCTTTGCATGTGAACAATACTTGCAAAATCTATTGACAATGTCTATACTTATTCTTTTTTGACATTATCAAAACTTTCTTTATGCCTTACTTGTGAATACATCTACAAGTGTTTACATCATGTAGGGTTAATAGGTCATCCATTTTTCAAGTAATGAAATTCTCTCTAAAAGTTTTCATAAATGTTTGCGAGTTATTGCACATGAATGATGTTTACCTTATTCGCACTCAAAGGATAATATTAAGGGTTCATCAAAAAGGAATTTTCATAATTCATTTCTAGTAACTTAATAAGAATTCCTATGTGGATTCTCATATATATATGAAATGGATTAAAGATGGATCAAGCTATTTATATTGTAACCACAATTAATATCACTAGGATCGGGCAATTGAACACAGGTCAGAAGTGAATTACGAGTCTAACCAATCAACGAATCGAGCGAGCTCCCCTGACATGCAATTATGTGATGACAAACCTCTCATTCTAGTTTCGTGCTCTTCGAACCGTGAGGTATGATATTCGAATTTAGTGCTCTTCGAACCGTGCGGAAAGGAAACTTATCTGATTTTATTTATTTTGAAATTTTTCTGAAAGAAATAATAAATCTTATACTATATTATTAAGGATTTCATCAAGAAGAAACTACACGAATAAAAGGTCGAATTAAAACAAATATAAGTTCATGTTGCTAACATCAACCCATAATCTAGAAATTTAGTTTTAAAGAAACATGATCTAAGAATACATATAGCTTTTTATCACAATGAAGATATAAAGAATCTAGCTAGTCCAGATAGGAATCCTTTAAAGTACTTTATTATCAACTATATGTTTCTATGCTGACATTTTTTTTTTTAAAAAAAAAAAAAAACTTGAAGAGGGGTGATAAGATGCTAGCATAAAAATATGCTAGTGTTTTCTTACTAAGAAAAGGATCAAAAGGGAAAAAAAAGTAAAGCAATTCAATTTCTTAGAAAAGGTAACAAAAATTGACTAATAAACAAGTGAGATCAATATATTTTCTTCAACTTGTGATGGTTAATTTGGTGCATACTAAAAAAACAACTCTTTGTTAATTATTAGGTATGAATGATGAGATTTCATTGATAACGGGATCAATTCAAGTAGATTCATGGCAAACACTGCTCTCATCCTATCGTAATAATGAAAGAAAACTCCATGTACAAAAAAGAAATTTACTTTATTCCTAAAATGAAATATAGAAAGCGGTACAATATGCGGCTCGAGAGATCTTGAGCATATATATGCTACTATCAAAAAGACTAGCCACATCTTAGAATTGAAGAATGATGTGATCAAGAAAGCTCTCCCCTGAATAAAATATCCAAAGATCTTCTCTTTCGTTTTCATTACAAACAAATAAAGAATTGTAATAAAAGTAATGACAAGACATTTTTTTACCTTATGGAGTCTCTAAGTGAAGCAACATTAGTCATTAGGTCCAAATTAATTACTCTAATTAGAGAATGCTTTTATTAAAATTCTTTACACATTAATTAAAGGCAAAAAGCATAGTGAACTTTCATGAAATTTTGGGATTCGAATAATTTGAGAACAATTTTTTTTTTGCCTACTATTGTCATGGAACTTTTTTTGGAGATAAAAAGAAAGAATATTGGTGAACAAAATGATTCTTTTAAAGTGGAGGGTGCTCAAAAGAAGGAACATATTCCTTTTCACTTCTTGTGTATCTTATTTTTATAAAATAATATATCCAATTTGATTCTTCTAAGTTCTTAAAATAGCCCTATATTTCCAACTAGTGTAACATATTATGACCTATTTCATACTAGGAGTATATTAATATGTTATCACTTAAATATGTGGTTTTTAATCAATGAATGTAGTAAACGAGCGAGGTCAAAACGAATTGAATCAATAAATGAGTTATTGCATATTTTTAATGGAAATTTGGGATTTTGGCAAAAATGGTCTAGATCAAAATGAGTTAAATAATGAATCATAGTGCAATTCGACAACTCTTATTATATTCTTTTTCCTAATAATTTATTTAATTAACAAATTAAACTTTTCTTCTTCTTTATTACAACTATGAAGTACATACCAAATTAAAAAATATCTAAATATTTTGATTAGTTTCCTCATGGGAAATTTAGTTAGTGTACTTTGCTTAAATCAATCCAACTTTTGTATGCGTTTGAATTTGGGCGGGTTGATTAAACAAGCCATATTTTATGAGTTAATTTTGTCACCACCAATTATTTTGTACATGGCATCATCAAAGATAGGTTTAGGCCCTGGGAATACTTCTAGAAGTGTTTTATAATTGTTTCAATTCCACAAGTGACTCAATCTTATAACCTATTTAGTTAATCTTTTAAGATCTGCTTATTTTGAAAAGTATATTTAGATGTCTTAAAAACTGTCACTTTGTGAATAACTTTCTGGAGGTGTTCTTGTCCAAATATATAATTCATGTTCCGAAGATTGTAGGTTTGAATCATGTCCTGCCTAATTATTCATCGGGATAGAAGGCCGGTCCAAACTTTGGTATTCCAAAAACAACTAAAAGTTGATGCCAAAAGTATCATTTTTCACATTGGAATAAGGCCACAAACCTATGGCAATTGTTCATTGCTCAATGTTCAACTTTCACTCTATCAAAGAATGAGTATAATCTCGCTCTTTTTGAGTTAAATAAATGGAGGAAACAAATTAAAGAGAACAATTATTCAAACAAAGCTAAAGAAATTGAATTGACCATTTTAGCATAATGTAATAACAACATTTACAAAATGATCAAAAAAAGAAAATCCACCCTCTTGCATTAACCTCCCTGTTTTCTTAACCATTATTTCACATTTTACCACAAACCAAGAAGATCAAGGATTCTCCATGAATCAATTAAACATTAAGCAACAAGATTGTAACATCCTACATTAACACGAAGACGATGAACAATCCCAACGATTTAATCAACAAAACTCCTGCAAGAAAAAACACTAGTTCTTGTAAGACGATAGAACTAAAATATCATATAAGCACAAAAATTAGTTGTACATACCAATGTGCCATGGAACATTTTTGAAACTGTTACTCCAAGATGATCCAAGGAAGCAATCATTCGTCGTGTTGAATCCACTAGGACAATTACATACAAATGAACTATAAGGTCCTCCATATCCACAAACACCATTGCTTTTCTCACAATTAGCACACATATCAGGGTAATCATTATTGAAATTGAACTTGTATTTCAAGGCGATCCCATATTTCCAGGCCTGAGGATTCAATTCTTCGCCACTAAAACCATATAAAGCAGAGTATGATGAACATTGTAGCTTCGTTAAATCCATCTCAAACGCAGGACCAAGATCAACAGGTGTGTAAACACAACAAGTTGAAATTGGTAAATTAAGTCTACTAATAGCTTGACAAGAATACAAAAGACTACAAACAGGTGCACCCTGAGAGTCACACATAGGGAAAGTTGAATTAGTCCCTTCATTATTTGACTTGTAGATTGGTGATGAATCAGTTGCACAATCTAGCAATGCAAAAACTGTTTCATCATGAAAGGTAAAAGGCGCGTTAGCGTCTAGACTAAAGCCTTTACTTGGTTGTGTACAAGCACATGTTGACATTGAAGGGTCACTAATGTACATGATTTGGTAATTGTAGTCTATGGATGTAACCGGATAGCACCCGGTGTGTGTCTTGAAAGAGAGTTGTTGGTTGTTGCACATAACATAAGGTTGAAATCGCGGATCACCACAGCCAGGACCAGTGCCAAAGGGGTATTTGATTGGTACATTGCCACATGATTTTTGACAAGTTTGTGATGTGGTTAGTGAAGGAAGAAGTATGAATATGATGCAAGAGAGGAAGGTTGAGGATTTTTTGAAGTTCATGTTTTGGTTTGACTGTGAAAATGTAGAAAGGCAGGGGAGGGAGGGAGGAAGTGAAATGTGGAAGAGTAGTGGTATATAAATATAAGTGTAAGGTCTAAAGGTTGCCTTTGCAACTTTTCTTGGACTTGGTAATGCATAATATTAAAGAGCCTCATGTTAGTCATCCTGGCGAAAATCATGACGTCTCAGGTTTAAATTTAGTATAAGCAAAAATATTAAGTGGTTTTTTTTTTTCTTCAAGTTTTGATGGATAAAGTTAGTTACTCAACATTTGTACTGGTAGGAGGTAAAGGTGGACATGTAGCACTGAAAATCGAATTTCCGAATCGAAGTTTGATTATGATAGTGGATTGAACTATTAAAGTTCGGTATTTGATATTACTGAATTACTGAATGAACTTCAAAAATACCAAATTGTACCAAATGTTCACCCCTAGTGGTAGGTAATAAGTAGTTTATAAAATTAATCGAGGTGCGTGCAAGTTGATACGAAAGAGAAGAATGTTAGATGACTTTGACTAAATAATGCTATTAGTTGGCTGATTCCCATGTGTGGGATCCTGGGAAATTTCATATACGATAAAAGTATTTTATTGAGTCTCCATTCAAGTTTTATTTTATGGTTTTTTTCGTGTGTTTTAATTAAGTCCACCAAAAATTGCAAATGTAAAAGGACATCTATTATAAGCTTCTAATGTTTTTTTTTAAGGTAAGACTAGTTTGTAAATGCATGGTGATGGAGAAATAGCTTGTAGATTTAATTAATATTTAGTAGTTTGAGAACTCTAATAATTGGTTTGATTAGTTTAATTATGTCAATGATTATGCTTCCACTAAAAAGGAAAAAAGGCATCTTTTATCTTTTGTAATGTAACACAACTATTATTATACTATATAGTATATATAGGTGCTCCTCTTGCCAGCAAGTAAGCCACTTTAATATAGTAATAACAATCTTTACTTTTTAGTTTGTTTTAAAAAAAAATGATACCTTCCTTAATTTATTTGGAGACTGTTAAATATTACTGTCTTTAATGATATAGTTCTAACTTCTAAGTATTATATAAATATTATGGTATATAAAATAAAAAATTCAAAAAAATAAATAGTTTTAGTATATGATTTGTTTGCTTTCTTTCTTAAATTAAAATTATGTCTAATTAAATATCGCGACATAAAATAAAACTGTAGGAATATAAAATAGGGGAAGAAAAGAAGGGGAGTATACCTTATCTACAACCTATTAACTTTATTCCCTTGATTATTTTTTTCAGTGCTTCACAGCCAGTATTGAAAGTTTGAAACCAAAGTATAATGACAAATTTTCAAACAGTTTTAATTATTTGGATACTAAAAATGATATTTTCAGTAAAATAAGATCTTATATTTTGGTTGTTGTCTTTATGTGAAGATGCAATGGTTATATATATATTCAGAGGCGTATTCAGAATTTCGGTAAGATGGGTGCACGATTACGAAAAAATGCTTCTTAAATATAAATTTGATCAGTTTGACTTTTAGGTACTTTATATGAACCATTAAATTTTAAAAATTATAGGTCCAAAATATATAATACTACTACTTTTAAATTTTAATATACACATTTGATTTAATTATATAAAAAAAATTATAGTGCTAAATTTTTTAAAGAATTTTCAATGTAACACACTGGAAAATTTTGAAAGATTTAAGAAAAATTAGTTGAAACGCCAATGATCTCTAGAGTTGTTATACTTAGTTATAAAAATAATAATTTTAGTTTTACTAAAAAAAAAATTATAATAAAATAATGGATTACTACTTATTTTTTTAAATATTTTCAGCCTCAATCTTTTGCGATAAATCTTCTTTTATTCAATCATTCACGATTTGTATCCCAAATAAATTACAAAATAAAAAATGTATTTTGAACGTAATTATATTATAAATTGTATTAGCCTGAATATACAATTTGTATCATATTATCTAAACTGTATTTGGTGCAAATGTGTATTCAAAATAAATAAGAAATACAAATTATATATCAAAAAGCATACAAACAGATAAACATACAAATTTTGATCTTTTAATTGTTGTATCAAAATCAAAATATCTTCAGAATAAAATAAACTTTAAATTGTTGTATCCAAAACACTTTGAATTTATCACCTTCCACTATTAAGGTACATAGACCTTCTTACTTACAGTAACTTTATACAGAGGCGTATTCAGAATTTCGGTAAGATGGGTGCACGATTACGAAAAAATGCTTCTTAAATATAAATTTGATCAGTTTGACTTTTAGGTACTTTATATGAACCATTAAATTTTAAAAATTATAGGTCCAAAATATATAATACTACTACTTTTAAATTTTAATATACACATTTGATTTAATTATATAAAAAAAATTATAGTGCTAAATTTTTTAAAGAATTTTCAATGTAACACACTGGAAAATTTTGAAAGATTTAAGAAAAATTAGTTGAAACGCCAAAAGTGTAACCGATAACCACTTGGAGAGGTGTTACTCAAAAACAGAAGATAGATATAAGATTTAAATTTCTATCCTCACTCAGAGAGGTGCACCTATCATCATCATATTATATTATATGATACTTTGAACGTGGGTTCACATATCTATATTTAAATATTTTTTTAACATATAACACTACTATATATGATCTAGAGAGGGGAGCATGGGTTCACGTGAACCCACGGCACCCCCTCTAGATACGCCCCTGTTAATATTTATTAAAATTCAACTAGGCCATCGTTGGTCGTATTTGGAGAGAGGCAAATGAATGTGCAGATTATCTGACAAACGATAAATACAAACATAAAAAAAGATTTATTAATTTGTAAAAATATGTTCAAGAATATAAAATTCATCTGTACAAATATTTTTGAAGTATTTTATTTAGTACTTCTTATTGTAACCAAAAAAGAGAGAGGAGATTGGCCAATGGCAACTAATTTTAACACTAAATACATATATGTAGGATATCAAATACATTGAAAGAGAGACGAACGAATATTTATATAAATCATGTACATGTCTAAGAGATCAGAGACATAAAGAGAGAGAAGAGGCGAGCAACTCAGATCGAGAGAGGAGAAAGGCGAGTGAGAGAGTTATTGTATCTCATATATATGCAAATCACGCTGTAATATATACAATGTATCTAGAACAAATTACATCTAATTTGATTCGCAAGTATTCAAGATACATGAATCTGAGTGTATCTGGCAAAGGAAATGTTGTACCTTTAATTTCGAAAACTAAAGTGAAGAAAAATAATTAAATCCTAAACTAGTGAAATTGTATTGTTTGCTTTAGATATAATAAATATAGGAATATTACATAATACCACCCACCAAAATAAGCAAATATTTTTTTTGCACGTATTAATATAAATATACCGTACATAAAATATATGTTTCTTCCGATTATAAAATAATATATCTTTTCTAATATATTTGACTAGCGAATATAATTATTTTTAGTTGAACGACAAAATGTGTAACTTGGTTGTCAAATCTAAGCCCATAAATTTCTTAATTCTAACATATGTTCGGCCCATCAATTGCCAAGAAATGGATATTTTCAGAGGCCCAAATTGATAACCAGAGGATTCAACAGCCAGCTTTCTTCTCCGACGAAGAATGGTATGTTAGTAAGAACCCTAATACCCTTTTTGAATGATTATTCATAAATTAAGCTTGAAAATGTCATTTTGTGCTTCTATTTGTATGTTTTTTTGAGTTAATTTCCAATTTTTTAGCTTACAGTTAGAGAATAGCTTATCTTGTAGACTCTGTTATGGATGGAATATGTTAATTTTGTATTTAGAATAAGAGAATTAGCATTTATATATCAATTGGGTGTGTGACAGGATATTGAGTTTTTTTTTTTTTTAAATAAAATAAAATTTAAAGCTCCTAGCTTTATGCTCTTTGGTGATTCGAACTCATAATCTTAGAGTTGGAGGTGGAGGATGCTTACTATCCGAGCATTGAGCAAGCCCTTTTGTTGAATAGTGAGTTCAATGTTTAAGTTAGCTGTTTCTGTTATGGATATTTATTTATTGGTGAAGCAATAACAGCATCAGCCAACCTTCACTACTTTCTCCACCAAGAAATCTGACCAGAAAACACCTACTTTCCAGTTTCTCTACTTATGTTTTCTTGTACTTTCTTCCACCCATCTGTTTTTTATTTGCCGAGGTCTATCGGAAACAGCTCTCTACCTCAGAGGTAGGGGTAAGGTCTGTGTACACTCTATCCTCCCAAGACAACACTTTGTGGGACTACAGTGGGTATTTTGTTGTTTCTTGTTGTAATTGGGATTGAGGATTGGGTTTCAAAGATAGGTTCTTTATGATAAAACAATATTTTTTGATAGGTTCTTTATAGTTGATCTCTTTCTCCGGCAAATCCAAGTTCCTTCTCCTTCACTGGCATCCTCCTAATGTGACAAATATCTTGATTTATCTCTTCCATTCAGACCACACTTGTGGGGTTACACCGTTTAAGTTGTTGTTGTTGTTGTCAATAGCAGCAGCATCAGATAGGTTGATTTTTTTACTTTATTCAATTTCCTTATTTTCTTGATGTTGCATTTGCAGAAATTGACTTCTTAACAAAAAGTTACAATAATCAATGTTTAATGTGATCATCCTATTTGTTTTACAGGTGACAAAGAGATGAAGTTTCTATAAATTGATCTTATACATGGAGGAGAGCCATGGCATTTGCAAGCTTTAATGGCTCTCTCAAAGAGATATGAGGAGGTGTTCTGCTTTTGTTTTTCCTTACCATTGTCAAGTTTTGTCTTATCATCGATACTTGGGTTCTGTGACAAAACACATGTCATTCTTTTCATATTCAACTAATTCTGCAGTTGAAAAGCTTTCTTGCCTAACTTTAACTGCTGTGAGACCTTTTCCAGATTATTCGCCTAAAAAACCCTTCATTAGAGACTCTGAACTTGTGCAGCACGTATCGACTTCTATTAAGCAACGTTACTCTGAGCACATTCGGCGTGTCTTAAAGCCCTTTGAATCAAAAATCAAACCTGACCACATCGTTTGGGTTCTCATGACCATAAAGAATGATTACAAACTGGTTATAGATTTCTTTGATTGGTGGTGTCAACGGAGGGACCCGTCAATTGAGGTACGTTGTATTATCGTGCATATTGCTGCTGCACAAAAAGATGCAAGGACAGTACATAGGCTTATTCATGATTTTTGGGCAAGACCCAGTGTAGATGTGACAGTTTTCTTCCCCCAGTTTCTTGAAAAGTTAATATACACTTATAAGGATTGGGGTTCTAATCCATTTGTTTTTGATATTTTCTTCCAAGTGCTTGTTGAGTTAGGAAGTCTAGATTATGGAAGAAAACTTTTTGATAAAATGTTGCACTATGGCTTAGTTCTATCTGTCTCTTCATGTAACTTTTTCCTTTCATGTCTCTCGCATGAGATTGAGGGGCACAAAATGATGCTAAAGGTCTTTCATGAATTTTCTGAAGTGGGTGTTTGCTGGGACAATGAATCTCATAATATAGTGATCCATTCTCTTTGTCGGATAGGGAAAGTTAAAGAAGCTCATAACTTACTCCTGCAAATGGAGCTGAGGGGCTGTATGCCTGATGTTGTAAGTTACAGCACTGTGATTAATGGATACTGTGCTGCTGGACAGCTTGAATCAGTGATGAAGATCATCGAAGAAATGCAAGTAAAAGGATTGAAGCCAAATGCATTTACTTTTAACAGTATAATTCTTCTTTTGTCTAAGAGAGGCAAAGTGCATGATGCCGAGAAAATTCTGAGGGAGATGACTTCCCAGGGAATCACTCCAGATAATGTTGTTTACACAACTCTTATAGATGGCTTCTGCAAAACTGGGAACATAAGTGCTGCATACAGTCTGTTCAATGAGATGCAGAGTCTTAACATTACCCCTGATTTGATAACATATACTGCCCTTATTTCTGGTCTGTGTCACACTGGAAATATTGCTGAAGCAGATAAGTTGTTGAATTATATGCTTGGCCGGGGGTTAGAACCTGACGAATTCATTTATACAACACTTATTGATGGTTATTGCAAGGCAGGGGAGATAAAGGCAGCCTTTTCTCTTCACAACAAAATGGTTCAGATGCAGTTTGTGCCAAATATTGTGACTTACACTACACTAGTAGATGGGCTCTGTAAACTAGGGGAACTTGAAACAGCAAATGAACTTCTCCACGAGATGTGTGGAAAGGGTCTTGAACTGAATATTTACACATACAACTCACTTGTTAATGGTTTTTGTAAAGCTGGAGATGTGAATCAAGCGGTAAAGTTGATGGAAGATATGGAAGCTGCAGGGATCTGTCCTGATGCCTTTACGTATACTACTCTAATGGATGCTTATTGTAAATTAGGAGAGATGGGCAAGGCTCATGGACTACTACGACAAATGTTGCTCAGAGGACTCCAACCCACAATAGTTACATTCAACGTTCTGATGAATGGCTTTTGTATGTCAGGGATGCTAGAAGAGGGTGATAAACTGTTGAAGTGGATGTTGGAGAAGGGTATAATACCAAATGCTACTACTTACAATTCTCTTATGAAGCAGTATAGTGTGCGAAATAATATGTGTATGACGTCAGAAATTTACAAGGGGATGCTGGGCAAAGGAGTTGTACCAAATGCCAATACCTTCAACATATTGATACGAGGACATTGCAAAGCTAGAAATATGAAAGAGGCTTGGTTTTTGCACAAGGAAATGATCAAGAAGGGATTCACCCCGACATTAGAGACTTATCATGCACTCATCAAAGGGTTTTTAAAGAGGAAAAAGTATTCTGAGGCGAAAGAAATGTTTGAAGAGATGAGAAGATATGGTTTATTGGCAGATAAAGAACTTTACTCTATCTTTGCGGATATGAACTATGAACAAGGGAACTTTGATTTGGCGCTTGAGCTTTGTGATGAAGCAGTAGAAAAATGTCTTGCAGACAAGACTGATAATAGGAATGCATGATGGTTGTCTGACATGTTTCTGCATCCTGTTGCTGGTCATCTTGTTGCTATTTTTGGAACTAGTAACAAAAAACTAGTTGTCTTGCTCCCAATGATGCTAATCTTTTTCGTGCTGTCAAGTCAGTTCAAGTTGTGTTGCTCTGTAAGTCGTCAGATGATATTTTGAGACAGGCGAGTTTACTATACTTGGTATTTGTGTATTTTTAACTCACTTCCATTTCTTCAAAAGATCTAAAGCTGAGTACAGTTTTAGATGCATGCTGCAATTTAGCATTTCAGTGCACTTTTGCTTTCTTTGCTTTGCTTAGATTTGTACCATGCGATGCAGGGAGGTGAAGGGAGGACTGATGAATCACCTTTAAAGCAATCCTGCTTGGATCAGAAAGAAGCATGCAAGCTAGGTAAAAATTGCAAATTCAAGTTTCCTCCTCTATAATAAAGTGGAAAACAGAACACGTTAGACTATACTCTCTTTTTTTCCCATACAAACCTTTATATGAACTACTTTGGTAAGGGGACAAAACTTTAAATGGACTTGTACATGGCTGTGGTATACTTTTATTTTGGTGGGGTGGGAGGTTCTTTGGTGTTGAGGATGTAAAGACAGAAACTCCAAGGCACCGCATTATTTTAACCTATATTTGATGTTCATAGCTGCAGAAGTGCTTGTGATTGATCTAACGTTCATCTTTCTTCGTGAATCAGGTGTCGTGGACTTGGTGTTCTACTGCAATGAAGTATACTACAGTATACCACCAATTAATGTCAAAAAGCACCGGAAACTAGGAGAAGATTTGTGAAAGGCTGTTGTTTTGATATGTGGAAGTAGCGGTTCAAGGAATGCATGATTGTTTAACCTGGTTTAAACTGTTGAAGGAGGTTACATTATATTCAATGACTATTTCTTGATATGTATGAAATTTTCAATTAGCTCACACAGTTTGCTAATTATGCCATAGACCTGGTGGTATCAGTTTCAGGAGAGGTAAATTGTTGATCATGCAATTTATTGAATTTTAAATTTAAGTCAAAAGCATTAGTAATTGAGTACCTGTTCTAGTCAAGTTTGTTTTTCAATCACCTAACCACTGAAGTTAAGTTAATTCTCTGGCGAGGAAATTGATGTTGCTTTGAGTTAGCTTTGTTGTTTTATTCTTTTATTAATGTTTTACTCTTAATTAAAATGTTGCATAAATATATGATATGATATGCTTCTGTGGTTGAAGTCTCGCGATATTTAAATTAGGAAGGACAATAGTTTAGCTTTTAGGGTTGATCATGGTTTTCATCTTAAGAGTTGCATTCTATCTTCTGCGACAAGATAATGTTGCTCCAACACAAACTGTAGCTTGTGTATTTAGTATAACACTGATCTCATAATTACAGTGCAATAACTACAGGATGAAGCTAGTCAAAAGCAGCAGACAGTAAAGAACAAGGACCGAGCAGAGATCTGCTTTAGCAACGTGACCATCTGAAGGTGCAGAGGGACCTGGGCTCTCAGCAGTCCTTGCTATCTCCATCGAGCAAGTGTAGTTGCAGCGACTTGGACGAACCACTCTGTATACACCGGTGCTTGTTAAAACATAGGTATCCTTCCTGTTATCCTGTCCAAATGAGAATATGTAACCTAAAGCAGGCAATGGACTATTGGGAACTGAGCTGCAATTGAGAGGGGAATCATGAGCACAACGGAAAGAAATGCCTCTTGCTGTAAAGTTCCCACTGTTATACGGATTTTCTTGAGCTGCCCAAAAGTTCTTAGCATACAAATCGCCATAGAGGTAACTGCAAATGCAACCATCCTTCTGTTAAGTTTGGTTCGCTAATGTACAATCTTATATCAACAAGGGTGTTCATATTTACCTTCCATATATGCAGGGATCAGTCTTGGATCGATAAACATAGCCACCTGATATGGCTGCAGATCCAACTTCTTTATTTATATCAGAATGACGGTATCCTAACACTGGGAAGATGGGATCCATGAAATCATCAGCTGAAGCATTTTTAAAGCGTAAAGGACCTTCATACATGCTCCATCCATAGTTTCCCCCTTTCGTGATGATGTCAACTTCTTCATACTGATCCTGCATGATTCAAATGGTTGTCAAAAACTCAGAGTCAAGATATCAGGTAGCATGTTATGTCTGTTGAAATGATCTTAAAAACAGATGTTATAGCCCTCAATGAAAGTGAGATTGTCATTGAACCTGGCCAACATCTGCACAGATGAAGTAAGAAGGCCTTTCTGAATCAAAGCTACAGCGCCAAGGGTCTCTCAGTCCTAGCGCCCAGATTTCAGGCTGCAAATCCTTATCTTGTGAATAAGGATTATCTCGAGGAACCGTATAGTTACCCCAATGTCCAAGGTCTGATATTTCTTCTTGACCTAATGAAAGAATCACCTTAGTAGTATCTCATGACCTAATTCAAGAAAGTACAAGGCAGGCAGTTGGCCTTTTTAGTTTGTGTCAATTATTGTAAAACAATTAAATCAAAGTGCTCACTTGGTATGTTATCAATATCAACCCTCATTATTTTTCCAAGCAATGACTTCTTATTTTGAGCAAAATTGAAAGAATCACCCTTGCTTCCACCATCTCCCATCATAAAGTAGAGATATCCATCTTCAGGGCCGAAGAGTATTTGTCCTCCATGATTAGCTGTGAATGGAAGCCCCATTGTAAATATTCTCCTCACTTCTGATGGTTTCACCTTCTCTGCCTACAAAATGTATGAAATTTCAATCAAACAAGACAACATAAGTGCTTGCAATGAAACCTTTTGAAATGGAATTGGAGAAACTTCTAATCCCCTATGCTGAATTAGGTTCAAACAGCTTAAGTTTTAAGATGGAGGTGGTAACGTAATTCAACATGGTATCAAAGCTGGTATAAGCCCATAAAAAAGAATCAGACCAACAAAGATTGGCTATCTAGCTGCTGTTTAAGAACACAATTGAGTGAAAAACCAACCAATGATGGATTTGGTGCAGTCCCATTAGCACTGAACTCTGCAACAACAGAATGGTATTGGCATGGCTGCTTATTATCATCTGAGTTTATCTTAGAAGGATCACAACCAACATCTGAATTACAAGCACATCTTCCAGCACAGCTAGGGGACTTAGCTTTGTCACAGTTATATGAAGCAAAAAACCTGCCATTCTTAGCAAAATTTGGATGAAAAGCCATCCCCATCATCCCATATCTTGCATCTAAATAAACCTCATCTGTCAAATCAGCAAATGGACTTGATTCATCAATCCCCATGCTTTCTCCTGAATCTTGATCTGGTATACTTGCTAACCAAATTTTTCCAGCCTGATTGGAAAAGAATGCTCGGTTCGATCCATCAGGATGAGGGACCATGTTGAGGTAAGCTCCATCAGCAATCTTCTCAAAACACATCCCATTCGGAGTCTGTAAAGTTTCGTTTTTCTTGAGTGAAACTTGTTCTCCATTGAAACATAATGAATCTTTATCTGAGTTTCCACCAAATGCTTCACAGAAATCGGCTTTCGATTGCCAGAAGTCTGTTAGCAAGGAGGAGTTTGAGTTTTTTGTCCCTCCTGCTTTGGTTTGCAAGGATGGTGCAAAAGGAGAATTTGTTATTGGTATGTTTTGGCATGAATCCCAAACAGATGAACAAAAACTGCTTGCTGATGCATCAGTTGAATTGCAAAGAACAGGAACTGGTCTTGGCCCTGATTTTACCTTAAACAACTCTGCTGAGAACTGATCACATGTCTGAAACAAAAAATAGGGAAATCTTTTGGATTAGTTAACAAAGTCCTGCAGAAACTTAAATACAAGAACAAAACTTGTTCATCAGATGTTGAAGAAACTATTTTGATGTAAGTTGTAAAAATTCATGATCTTTCTTCAAGAATTTGAGATAAAGAACATATTAAGCTAACAACAACAATATATCCAGTGCAGTCTCACGAGTGGAGTCTGTGCAGGGTTAGGGGTACGCAAACCTTATCTCTACCTTACTGGGGTAGAGAGGTTGTTTCCGAAAGACCTAAAGAGAAAGAAAATTAAAATGCACCAACTTCAATTTCCACTAACATATATGAGCTATGTTGCTCAGACTCTTCAAGAATGTCAGATCCTCCAAAGTAGTGAATTTTTCTCGAAGGATACAACACAAGTAGTCCACGACAATATTTTTGAAGAGTCTAAGCAGTACAGTGTATAAAAAATTATCAAAATTAGAAAACTTACTGAGCAAAGTATTGATTTGACAGCAGAACTACATGTAGTATCAGATATTTTCATACCCTCAAAAGCCTTCTGCAATTGCACATCTTTAGAAGAGTCACAACATACTCTTCCATTATAAGGACAAAAAGCCAAAGCCTTTTTTGGAATAACAGGTGCTCCTACATATATTACACATTGAAGAAGAACAATTAGCAAAAGAAAACAAAATTTTGTACAAAAATGACATCTTGATAAAAAAATTGAAAAAAATTAAAATAACTTACTCAAATCTGTGCATAAAGGGAGTGAATAAGATGGAGATATGAAGTTATACAAAAGGAGACAAATGAATGAGAAGAGCAACTTATTCATTTTTGGAAAAATGAAATTGAGAGGACAAGAATAAAAGATAAATGAATCTTTGCTACCATATTCTTAAAAAAAAAATGTTTCCATTAATAATATGAGAATATGAGTTTAACTCTTATGTCAAGACGGAGGTAAATTCAAGATTCAAAATTTATGAGTTAATAAGTATATCATTGTATATGAGTTTACAGTCAAATATTTAGTTGATTTCTTGACATGTACATAGAGTTTAGGCAAAACTTATTGAATTTACGTGAACCAATATGTTACATTATGAATTTATCCATGTGTACTGGTAGTGTAAAAGAAATGCTATGTTGTAAGGTCGTTTGGGGAATTCAGAATTTAAGTTCTATAGATTTAACCAAAAAATATTAAATTCGTATGAATCTGACGTCGCAACATTATATCCATTGTTTTGTAAGATTACCTAAAGATAACTACCGATAACATCTATAATACAAGTAATTAGAAACTTAAAGAATAAGGTGGTTGCCATATAGTCTAGTATATTATACATTACAGTATAATTTTTAAAAAATATTATTATTAATATACTCAGTGTACTTTTACAAGTAAAATATGAAGAGGATGATGTACACACAATCTTACTCTTATCTTTTAGAAGTACATAGATAATTTCTGAAAGAACCATAACTCATACAAAATAGTTTAAAACAAATTTGAAAAGAAAATATCGTAACGAAGAATAGAACAATATCAACCACAAATACTTTAAGTAATGATTTTCCAAAAGGTGTTTGAATTTTCTCATGCTCTTTTTAACTTTAAGGTATGATTGAATTATGTGTACCAAAATTGGTTAGAAATTGGAAGGCACGATCAATAATAATAATTCTAAGACTTTTGGATTTGACTTGAAGCAACTATACATAAATCTTAGTGGATGAGTAGTGGTTGAAAAGGCCAGTAATGATAAAAGGACAAATAAATATATATTTTATTACAAACCCATAAAAAAAAAATTGGAATTTTTATTTTATTTTTTCTACTTTTTAAAAGGTGGATTTGAATGTGTTACATTAATATTATTGTCTTGTAGGTGTATACATTTATTGCTTTCTATTTTCTTCACTTGATTGTACTTTTTGCCTACAATTTAAGTGGTTGTAATAGTGGGTTCAGACTTTAATCACTATGAATGAATTCAAAAATTAGACGCATAAGCAAACATACACTTGTTAATTAGTTAATATAGTTATAGTTTGCTTTAATTACAATTTGTGACATACTTTTAGCTATAATTATGCGGTTCAACTTTTTAGTTTTGTATAATTCACACGTTTGTATAATTCGAAATTTGTATAATATAATCTGTATAACTGCTTACACTTCTGATGTTTATAATTGAATAAATTCGTTATTTTGAGTTTATACAAAAGTAACTGAATTATACAAATGTACCTGCGAATTATACAAATCCACGAATTATACAAATGACACAGTTTAAACTATAGCTACAGCCCGTAAGTATGCAAACTATAACTATGAAGCATATTTAGGTTTATTATAGTGACTATTTGCGAAAGTTCCCCATGAATAATTAATGAAGATAAGCCCACATTTTCAGTTTTTTACTATTAAACACGTTTTTTTAAATTTAATATTCACATCAATTTTGAGGTGATATTTAATTCACTTTAAAGTTGTTAAGAAGGTATATAATTGTCCGTGGAGTCAAGTGTCTAAAGTAAGTTGTGCGGACAAGTTTAAGAGTGAAATGATGTGTTTTTCTCTTTTATGAATCACGGCAATGTTATGACATATTTAAGATTACAAGTTTCAAAATGTTAGAATGTAACAACAAATGGACAAACTAATAAGGTCCTCTCCTTTCAATCTTCTCATCTACTATATATGTGATCAAGAACTTGCCCAAATAATAATTATCAAAAATCACAAATTGCATCTTCTGTTTCTAACTCTGCTTTGATCATGGCTGAAAATGATGTGAAATTATTAGGATCATGGCCTAGTACATTTGTCGTGAGGCCTCGTATCGCGCTTAACGTAAAATCAGTGTGTTATGATTTCTTGGAGGAACAGTTAAGTTCTAAGAGTGATCTTCTCCTTAAATCAAATCCAGTTTACAAGAAAATTCCAGTTCTAATTCATGATGGAAAGTCCATTTGTGAATCTCTCAACATTGTTCAGTATATTGATGAAAAATGGACTAATTCTGGTCCCTCTATTCTCCCCTTGGATCCTTATGATCGTGCCATTGCCCGATTTTGGGCATGTTATATTGACGATAAGGTACACATCTCTCTTCGTAACTGTAAAAGCTTAAGTTATTAGAGAGAGCACTTCAAATTACTTATGTAGTGTTTTACATTTCATTTTGATATTGATGTGCTTGAATATTGTAGCCATTTCGAGTATCTTTGATGTGTATACAGTGGCGTATCCAGAATTTTAAATTAATGGGTGCTCGCTATAGTTAAAGCATAGTACAATCCGACCCAAGGACAACTCAACGTAATTGGGGGCCTAAAGCGAAATTTCAATTGACGCCTAACAAATTTCATACATACTTATTTTAAAATTTATTTTTCTAACTATTTAGATGCAAATTATTACTTAATTTTTTTATAGATGATTTTTTCGAGTACTTCTTTTAATTTATAATTATTAGTTTTAGGTAAGATTTTTATCAATTCAACATTGAAAAATATTATTTTATTGAAGCAATCATTATATGAATTGTTAACACAATTCTATAAGTAATAAGTTTGATAAACTTTAAGCAAAAATGAGTTTTAAAAAATAAATAATGTGAATGTTAGCAAATAAATGTAATAAAAAATATATATTATATACTTTTTATTATAAATAATTATTTTTTTTAATAAAAAAATAATACATAATTTATTCTTGATAAAAAATTGAGGCCTTCCAAAATTGGGGGCCTAAGGCATATGCCTTAATTTTTATAAGGCAGAGCCGCCCCTGATCCGACCTATAATATTGTTTATTTGGTAGCTAGGACAAACCAGCATAATTTCCTAGATAGAACTTATGTGCAAGAAGTATCAAATGCTGACTGATATTTCATTAAAAAAGAGTGTTGAACTCTTCTTATTAGTCATTCCTTCAATATTAGTTGTTGAGGAAGCTAGCCATGGAAACAAATTGTGTAAAGCTTCTAGGTTCATGGGCAAGCCCGTTTGTGAACCGGGTTGAAATAGCCCTCAAGATAAAGTCTATTGAGTATGAGTTTATACAACAAAATATGATAAACAAAGGTGAGCTGCTCCTTAAATCCAACCCTGTTTACAAGAAAATCCCCGTCCTGATCCATGACGAAAAGCCTATCTGTGAGTCCCTTGTCATCCTTCAGTACATCGATGAAGTTTGGATTAATGGTCCCTCCATTCTTCCTTCTGATCCCTATGATCGTGCCATAGCACGATTTTGGGCAGCCTATATAGATGAAAAGGTGAAGACTTAATTCTCATATTACCATCTCGTTGTCCTATAATTGGTAACAATTGAATTTGTAACTTATCATAAACAAACTCTCTACCTCTAACGTAGAGGTAAGGTTTCTGTACGCTCTACCCTCCTCAGACCGCCACTTTGTAGGACTAGTATGTCTCGAAAATTCCTCTTACATGTTGTAGTGTCCAATTCTTTGGCGGTGGCAACTCTAATACCATGTTGAAATTGTGTTATCTAAAAGTTTAAGCTATTAAGAATAGAACATTTCTAATTGCTTAATTATGTTGTTCACGCTCCAGATGTTCAGTCTTGAACGTGTGCTAGAGAGTGTTAGAGTCTCACATTTGTTGAGAGAATAAGTTGTCGTCATGAGCTAGCTGAGGTCTATTTCCTTAACAAATATTTTTATTGATGCTGCAGTGGTTTCCAATATTCCGTTGCTTAGCGGTTGCCCAAGGAGAGGATGCCATAAAGGCAGCACTGGAGCCAGTTTTCGACGGTCTGGTGTTGTTGGAAGATGCCTTCAAGAATTGCAGCAAAGGAAAGAAGTTCTTTGGCAGAGACAAAATTGGATACGTGGACATTGCACTTGGCTGCTTCTTAGGTTGGATGAAGGTGACCGAGAAGATGAACAACGTCACACTGCTTGATGAAGCCAAGACTCCAGGTTTATACAAATGGGCTGAAGATTTTTGTGCTGATAGTTCTGTCAAAGATGTCATGCCTGAAACTAATAAGCTTGCTGAGGCTGCTAAGGACCTTATACCCAAAATTAGAGCTAATGCATCTAGCTAAATCCATATGCTACGTTTAGCCTATGAAGCCTCGGAGAGTCTAGCTAAGACCATATATGGAAACAACATTCGGTCTTTGGAAGGTTTATTATGGTATTGTGTAACAAACTACTAAGAAATGAGTAATATGAAGCCAAGATCTACTATTTATTGGTTAATTCTATGTGTCTATTTGATGTTTATTTCAGTTTTTGAAACTTGAAATGTTCTAAACCAAACTGAATTCAGAAACTAACTGAGCTGAAAGTATATAGATTTGTGGTGAGTTACAACACAATCAAACCCGAATGGGGTGCCTTAAGCAACAGAGGACAGTAACTTTAGTTTCTGACTTGCATTAACTTAGTATATTTTGAGCGCGGTGCCTGCTACATCCAAGAAGTCGTTTTCCGTGGGCAAAGAGAATCTTGCTGATCCTACTTTGTTCGTCTAACGAGGTCTAGAGGGACATAAAAGAAAGAGTGTCTAATTCTGCACTAAATTGGTTGCATTTCAACTCCTTGAGTTGGCTATGGCAACCACCATTGTAAAACTTTTGGGAAGGAACAGATGCGCTTTTGTGAATCGTGCTCAAATGACTCTAAAACTTGAAGTCCATCGAGCATGAATTCATCGAACAGGATGCTTTCAAGAAAAGTGAGCTTCTCCTAAAATCAAGTTTCTGTTAGCAAGAAAGTCCCAGTTTTGTTCCTTTCTGAAAAGCCTATATGTGAGTCTCTCCTCATCGTGCAATATATCGATCAAGCTTGGCCTATTAGTCCCTTCTTCCTTCCTTATGAGTCAAGTGCAAGTTATAATTCAACAAATTACTCTTATGAATGGACTAATAAGATTGTTTGCTAATCTTATTTAAAGCATAGCACAACATGTTAATCCCCACCTACAATATTGTTTATTTGGTAGATACAACTTATGTGCAAGAAGCATCAAATGCTGACCGATATTTCATTAAAATAGAGTGTTGAACTCTTCTTATTAGTCATTCCTTCAATATTAGTTGTTGAGGAAGCCAGTCATGGCAACAGGTAGTGTAAAGCTTATAGGTTCATGGGCAAGCCCATTCGTGAACCGTGTTGAAATAGCCCTCAAGATAAATTCTATTGATTCTGAGCTTATACAAGAAAATGTGTTAAACAAAAGTGAGCTGCTCCTCAAATCCAATCCTGTTTACAAGAAAATCCCCGTCCTGATCCACAACGAACAGCCTATCTGTGAGTCCCTTGTCTTTCTTCAGTACATCGATGAAGCTTGGCTTAATGGTCCTTCCATTCTTCCTTCTGATCCCTATGATCGTGCCATAGCACGATTTTGGGCAGTCTATATAGATGAAAAGGTTAAGACTTAATTTTCATATCACCATTTCAAACATAAATAATTAAGTTACATGAAGTCCATCGAGAATGAATTCATCAAAGAGAATGCTTTCAAGAAAAGTAAGCTTCTCCTCAAATTAAGTCTCAGTACTCTTCCATGCTGAAAAGACTATATGTGAGTCTCTCCTCATCATAGAGTACATCGATGAAACATGGTGTAATGGTCTCTCCATCCTTCCTTCTGATCCTTATGAACGTCCCACTGCCCGGTTTTGGGCAGCCTATATTGATGAAAAAATTAAGGTTTTAGAACAGTAATTTGATTTGAAGTTTACGGGTTCCTACAACGATCTCAAGTTAATATACAATAATAACTGTGTCGAATCAAGTAGATTTCTTGATATATACAGAGGGTGTGGGATTAAAATACATATTTGTTTATCATAGTATTAAAATAAGAGCACTAAAATACTAATTTGATGGTACCATTATGCTGGATGAATAGGAGAAGAAAACAAAAAAAGAAAAACTAAAACTGATGTTACAGAATGATAATGTAGTTTTGGAGCTTTATGGTCTATAAGATGCCTTTACAAAGAAATAGATGCCAACTAACTTCTTTGTATTTTAAGTCAAATTGTAATTAAACTATCATCCAGCTAGAGTACAAACTATAGTACACATGACATTTTGGCAATCGATGTGTATGCAGTGGCGGATTCAGAATTTTAAATTAATGGGCGCTCGCTATATTTAAAGCATATATAGTACAACATGTTGATCCCACCTACAATATTGTTTATTTGGTAGATAGAACTTATGTACAAGAAGAATCAAATGCTGACTAATATTTCATTAAAAAAGAGTGTTGAACTCTGCTTATTAGTCATTCCTTCAATATTTGTTGTTGAGGAAGCTAGCCATGGCAACAAATTGTGTAAAGCTTCTAGGTGTATGGGCAAGCCCGTACGTGAACCGTGTTGAAATAGCCCTCAAGATGAAGTCTATTGAGTATGAGTTTATACAAGAACATGTGTTAAACAAAAGTGAGCTGCTCCTCAAATCCAATCATGTTTCCAAGAAAATCCCAGTCCTGTTCCACGACGAAAAGCCTATCTGTGAGTCCCTTGTCATCCTTCAGTACATCGATGAAGCTTGGCTTAATGGTCCCTCCATTCTTCCTTCTGATCCCTATGATCGTGCCATAGCATGATTTTGGGCAGCCTATATAGATGAAAAGGTGAAGACTTAATTTCATTTGTAACTTATCATAAACAACCTCTCTACCTCTAACGTAGAGGTAAAATTTGTGTACACTCTACCCTCCTCAGACCCCACTTTGTGGGACTACACGCTGAATTTGTAACTACTAAGCTTGATATGTTATTTGTGGTTAATTTCACGTATGATTATCACTGAACTTATTATTTAGTAACTGAACGTTACCATGCTTGAAAAGTCGTTTAGATGAGTAGTTAAGTTCATCAAATGGTTGCAGTGGTATCCATTGGTAGCGGAGTATAGGAACGCGAAAGGAAAGGAAGCAAAAGCAGCTGTGGTGGAGAAAATGTCTGAAGGAAATTTACTGCTGGAGGAAGCTTTTATGAAGATCAGCAAAGGTAAATCTTACTTTGGTGGAGATAGTATTGGTTACGTTGACATTGTTCTTGGTAGTTTACTCGGATGGGTAAAGGTAATCGAGATAATGGATGAAATGAAGATACTAGACGAAACAAAGACGCCTAGCCTAGCTGAATGGGCTGAGAGATTTTGCTCAGACAATGTTGTAAAAGATATCATTCCACAAACTGAGAAACTTGTGGGAATTTATCGCAAGTATCTCGAGGTGAAGTAAGCTACCTCAAGTTAACAATGTTGCTGAGTTTTTCTTTGTCCGTGCTTTGTTAATGGAAGTGTGTCTCTTCCTAGATCTTGTTTAAACGGACGAAAAATAAAAGATGTTTGTTGTATATTTATGCTTCGTATCAAAAATACTACGTTCAGTTGAACTTGTATCATCTAAGCTTCATCCCCCTTTGAATATGTCTAAATAAATTTGCTTCAAAGAATGTATTCCATATGCTGATATAGGCCTGCAATGTTGTGTGTGACCATGTCAAAGTCATCTTAGTATTTTCTCAATTTAGTCCCAATCTATTGCTTTCTTGTTTCACAACAAAAAAACAAGGCAAAACACATATGCAGACCCTTAAATTTGTTCCTAATTTTTATTTTGGCACTCCAACTCAACCTTGTTCCATTTTAACCCTTCAACTCCAATTTTTATGTTCCATTTTGGAACTTCTTTAGTGATGTGGCAGAGTGTGTGCATCACACTTTCTCTAAGAGAGTGAAAGACAAAAAAAGTATTTTTAAAAAATAATAAAAGATTACCCTTCAACTCTACTTCTTTTCTGTACCATTTAACACAAAAATACTAATTTTATGATTTCTTTATTTCTATATATGTTATTCAACTGCAATTTTGCATTTCTAAAATCGACCTTCATTCGTTATTTATTGTAAAAAAATTAAAATTGTCAGATGATCATTGAAAGTAAAAATTTCTTTTTAAGTGTTTCCCTATATTTTTGCGTGAAAAATAACCGACGAAAGTGCGTCGATTTTCTTTCTTAAGAAAATCAATGACAACCCAACGAAGTCTATCGAAATTCAATATGTTTTTGTAGTGTTATTAATTAGCAATGAACATGAATTTTTTTTACTCGTATTTAGTTGAATGAAAAATTAGAAAGTTGATATTTGAGTTAGTCCAAATCGAGAAGATATGGAAAAAAAATATGTGATGTTATTTAATTTAATTAATTGTTTAAAAAAGAAAACCAACACACTTTCGTTGATTATTTTTTCACACAATAATGTACAGATGATGTTCATTTTTAAAAATCAACATCATATCTTTTTTTTAAAAAAAACAAATAATAATGGATGAACATCATTTTTTAAAAATAATATTTTTTAGAGTTTCTGTACATTATTTTGTGAAAAAATAATCGACAAAAGTGAGTTTTTTTTTAAACAATTAATTAAATTAAATAACACCACATATTTTTTTTTCATATCTAGTGTATTTGGACTAACTCAAGTATCAGCTTTCTAATTTTTCATTCAACTAAATACGAGTGAAAAAAACTCATTATCATTGCTAGCTAATAACACTACAAAAAAATGTTGAAACTCGATAGACTTCGTTGGATTGCCATTGATTTTCTTAAGAAAGAAAATCGACGCACTTTCGTCGGTTATTTTTCACGCAAAAATATAGGGAACTCTTAAAAATAACTTACTTTTTTTTTATATAAAAAAAATCAATGATCATCCGGTCAATTTTAATTTTTTACAATAACTAACGGATGAACGCCAAATTTTAAAATGCAAAATTGCAGTTGAATAATATATATAGAAATAAAGAAATTATAAAAATATTATTTTGTGTTAAATGGTACATAAAAGAAATATAGTTGAAGGGTAATCTTTTATTATTTTAAAAAAAAAATACTTTTTTTTGTCTTTCACTCTCTTAGAGAAAGTGTAATGCACACATTGTGTCACATCACTTAGAAGTACCAAAATGGAGCATGGAAATTGGAGTTGAAGGATTAAAATGGAACAAGGTTGAGTTGGAGTGCCAAAATGAAATTTAGTATTCTACGTTTGCTTAAAATTATAATCGTTTGGCACGCAGGATAAGGTGAGATATTCCAAGATTAAGCCTGGGACAAATTTATACCATCTACCAAACACATTATAAATTTTATTTCCCATCCAACTTGCAAATTATTTTATCCCATCTCTCAGGTGGGATAAATTAGTCTAAGGATTATAAATCTCAGGATAATTTAATCTGCATACCAAACGACCTAAATAAATATTCAACATTAGTGTGATACCACCTAAGTTCTTACTTCTTAGTAAATGCCATTCTTGGAGTGAATTACTAAGTTGCCAAAGCATATAAATCTTTGATCATCAACATTGTGTTTCATTAAACATTTGTATCCACCTAGTAAATTAACAACAACAATTTAGTCAGGGCAACAAGTATTGTTAAGGTTCTAGGTACACAAGCAAGTCCATTTGCAAATAGAGTTTTAATTGCTCTTAATGTCAAGTCTGTGGATTATGAATTTATTCAAGAAGACATGTCTAATAAAAGTGAACTTCTTCTTAAATCCAACCCTGTTCATAAGAAAATCCCAGTACTCATTCATGGTGACAACACTATTTGTGAGTCCTTAGTCATCGTCCAATACATCGATGAGACGTGGACTAATGGACCCTCGATTCTTCCTTCTAACCCCCTTGATCGTGCCATCGCTAGGTTTTGGGTTGCCTACATAGATGACAAGGTATTACTTTCAACACAAACTATTTTTTTTGTCACATTAAAGTAATCGAACTATGTAACTTGCTCAAACAATATCAATAACCGGATGCACTAAGTTGTTGGATGTACGTACAAAGTCCCACATTGATCGTTAAAAAAAATGAATCTACATATTAGGTGTAGGATACTTTTAACAATGTGAGGCATTTCAAGGAAAATCGTTCAGACTTGACTCAAAATGGACAATATTAAAGAGTACTTTTGGTTTGTTCTACTTCTAACCAACATGAATGATCATTATTTGGTTAGTCAAAATTCTTTTATTTTTCCAAGCTAAAAATTAACATTCCAATCATTTGTATTTTTTCGAGCAATTTATTACATAGTTCAATCACTTTAACGTGACTTAAAAATATAGCCTTGTACGTAAGTAAACGTACTGTCATAGTGAGTAAAGTTCAATTACTTTTATGACGAGACGAAAATAAATTTGTGACTACACTTGCAGTGGTTACCTTTGATGTCTGACCTTGGAAAAGCACAAGGAGAAGAAGCAAAATTAGAAGTACAAGAGAAATTACAAGAAGCATTGGTGCCTTTAGAAGAGGCATTTGTTAAGTGTAGCAAAGGGAAATCTTTTTTTGGTGGTGACAATATTGGTTACATAGACATTACTTTAGGGTGTATTTTGGGTTGGATAAAAGCAATAAAAATTATGTTAGGAATTGAAATATTTAATGTAACAAAGACCCCTGGATTGGTTAATTGGGGTGATAGGTTCTTGGAAGACAAATTTGTTAAAGGTGCTATGTTGGAGCCAGAGAAACTTGTTGAGATACTAAAGCTACATTTGGCCAAAAGAGAGGCTAATAATGCAAACTAAAGGATGATTTCTTTTTGGGTAATAAAGATTGTCAGACTATGTTCTTCACCTGTTTGGACTTTTCAAATATGTTGACATGTGTGTAGGATTAATATGCTTGTTTATTTGGCTTCACAAAGATCAAGATTGTAAAGCCAATTAATATGCTCAACTTATATACTATATCTTATATCTTAACTTGACGCTAGCTGATTCAAGTGAAATTATTGTTTCCGACTCGAACTATGTAAATTTGTTAAAAGGTAAAGTATATACGTATAATAAGAGGCTGTGCATCACACTTTCTCTAAGAGAGTGAAAGACAAAAAAAGTATTTTTTTAAAAATAATAAAAGATTACCCTTCAACTCTACTTCTTTTCTGTACCATTTAACACAAAAATACTAATTTTATGATTTCTTTATTTCTATATATGTTATTCAACTGCAATTTTGCATTTTGAAAATTGGCGTTCATTCGTTATTTATTGTAAAAAAATTAAAATTGTCGGATGGTCATTGATTTTTTTAATTAAAAAAAGTAAAAATTTCTTTTTAAGTGTTTCCCTATATTTTTGCGTGAAAAATAACCGACAAAAGTGCGTCGATTTTCTTTCTTAAGAAAATCAATGACAACCCAACGAAGTCTATCGAATTTCAATATTTTTTTGTAGTGTTATTAATTAGCAATGAACATGAGTTTTTTTTTACTCGTATTTAGTTGAATAAAAAATTAGAAAGTTGATATTTGAGTTAGTCCAAATCGAGAAGATATGGAAAAAAAATATGTGATGTGATGTTATTTAATTTAATTAATTGTTTAAAAAAGAAAACCAACACACTTTCGTTGATTATTTTTTCACACAATAATGTACATATGATGTTCATTTTTAAAAATCAACATCATATCTTCTTTTTTGAAAAAACAAATAATAATGGATGAACATCATTTTTTTAAAATAATATTTTTTAGAGTTTCTGTACATTATTTTGTGAAAAAATAATCGACGAAAGTGAGTTTTTTTTTTTTAAACAATTAATTAAATTAAATAACACCACATATTTTTTTTCCATATCTAGTGTATTTGGACTAACTCAAATATCAGCTTTCTAATTTTTCATTCAACTAAATACGAGTAAAAAAAACTCATTATCATTGCTAGCTAATAACACTACAAATGTTGAAACTCAATAGATTTCGTTGGGTTGTCATTGATTTTTTTAAGAAAGAAAATCGACGCACTTTCGTCGGTTATTTTTCACGCAAAAATATAGGGAAACTCTTAAAAATAACTTACTTTTTTTTTATATAAAAAAAATCAATGATCATCCGTCAATTTTAATTTTTTACAATAACTAATGGATGAACGCTTATTTTTAAAATGCAAAATTGCAGTTGAATAACATATATAGAAATAAAAAAATTATAAAAATATTATTTTGTGTTAAATGGTACATAAAAGAAATATAGTTTAAGGGTAATCTTTTATTATTTTTAAAAAAAAATACTTTTTTTTGTCTTTCACTCTCTTAGAGAAAGTATAATGCACATATTGTGTCACATCACTTAGAAGTACCAAAATGGAGCATGAAAATTGGAGTTGAAGGGTTAAAATGGAACAAGGTTGAGTTGGAGTGCCAAAATGAAATTTAGTATTCTACGTTTGCTTAAAATTATAATCGTTTGGCACGCAGGATAAGGTGAGATATTCCAAGATTAAGCCTGGGACAAATTTATACCATCTACCAAACACATTATAAATTTTATTTCCCATCCAACTTGCAAATTATTTTATCCCATCTCTCAGGTGGGATAAATTAGTCTAAAGATTATAAATCTCAGGATAATTTAGTCGGCATACCAAACGACCTAAATAAATATTCAACATTAGTGTGATACCACCTAAGTTCTTACTTCTTAGTAAATGCCATTCTTGGAGTGAATTACTAAGTTGCCAAAGCATATAAATCTTTGATCATCAACATTGTGTTTCATTAAACATTTGTATCCACCTAGTAAATTAACAACAACAATTTAGTCAGGGCAACAAGTATTGTTAAGGTTCTAGGTACACAAGCAAGTCCATTTGCAAATAGAGTTTTAATTGCTCTTAATGTCAAGTCTGTGGATTATGAATTTATTCAAGAAGACATGTCTAATAAAAGTGAACTTCTTCTTAAATCCAACCCTGTTCATAAGAAAATCCCAGTACTCATTCATGGTGACAACACTATTTGTGAGTCCTTAGTCATCGTCCAATACATCGATGAGACGTGGACTAATGGACCCTCGATTCTTCCTTCTAACCCCCTTGATCGTGCCATCGCTAGGTTTTGGGTTGCCTACATAGATGACAAGGTATTACTTTCAACACAAACTATTTTTTTTGTCACATTAAAGTAATCGAACTATGTAACTTGCTCAAACAATATCAATAACCGGATGCACTAAGTTGTTGGATGTACGTACAAAGTCCCACATTGATCGTTAAAAAAAATGAATCTACATATTAGGTGTAGGATACTTTTAACAATGTGAGGCATTTCAAGGAAAATCGTTCAGACTTGACTCAAAATGGACAATATTAAAGAGTACTTTTGGTTTGTTCTACTTCTAACCAACATGAATGATCATTATTTGGTTAGTCAAAATTCTTTTATTTTTCCAAGCTAAAAATTAACATTCCAATCATTTGTATTTTTTCGAGCAATTTATTACATAGTTCAATCACTTTAACGTGACTTAAAAATATAGCCTTGTACGTAAGTAAACGTACTGTCATAGTGAGTAAAGTTCAATTACTTTTATGACGAGACGAAAATAAATTTGTGACTACACTTGCAGTGGTTACCTTTGATGTCTGACCTTGGAAAAGCACAAGGAGAAGAAGCAAAATTAGAAGTACAAGAGAAATTACAAGAAGCATTGGTGCCTTTAGAAGAGGCATTTGTTAAGTGTAGCAAAGGGAAATCTTTTTTTGGTGGTGACAATATTGGTTACATAGACATTACTTTAGGGTGTATTTTGGGTTGGATAAAAGCAATAAAAATTATGTTAGGAATTGAAATATTTAATGTAACAAAGACCCCTGGATTGGTTAATTGGGGTGATAGGTTCTTGGAAGACAAATTTGTTAAAGGTGCTATGTTGGAGCCAGAGAAACTTGTTGAGATACTAAAGTTACATTTGGCCAAAAGAGAGGCTAATAATGCAAACTAAAGGATGATTTCTTTTTGGGTAATAAAAATTGTCAGACTATGTTCTTCGCCTGTTCGGACTTTTCAAAAATGTTGACATGTGTAGGATTAATATGCTTGTTTATTTGGCTTCACAAAGATCAAGATTGTAAAGCCAATTAATATGCTTAACTTATATACTATATCTTATATCTTAACTTGTGATCATGATGCTAGCTGATTCAAGTGAAATTATTGTTTCCGACTCGAACTATGTAAATATGTTAAAAAGTAAAGTATATACGTATAATAAGATCACATACGTTTTAAACTCACTAACTCTAGATCCGGAATTCGTCTCTGTATCACACAATAAGATACAACTTATTGATTGATGAGACCATAAATCCATGGGAGACTAGTTATTTGCAACCAAATTATCATATAACCAAGTAGTCAGTCAAATTTGCATCAGATAGATTTACTAAGGAGTAAAGCACTTCCTTTTAAGATGTTTTATATTTATACGCTTAGAACGTGAGACACCTGATTAAGAATAAAATAAATTCAATCTACAATTTACAAAAGACAAACTAGTACCTATTACATCAATTTTTTATAAAAGTGAGATATTTCGAATTCATTTGTGACAATATAAGTAATATAATAAGTATATATATGTGACACAATAATGTTTAGCTTTATGAAAAGGTGAGTATATGTGCATCCTGGCATAGCCAAATGGAGTAAGTAGAAACAACCTTTCATTTTAGATGGAATGGGAATTATTTATATCCACTTTTTGAGTCTTCTTAAAGTTAATTTCAAATAATTCAATATTTCCTAACAATACCATGCCTAATATGGTCTTTGTTCCTTTCGGGGAATTCAACCTCAGTTTACGATTCAACAGAATTCGATAGTTTGAATAGTTTGAAGTTAAACTTAATATATATATATATATTCTTTTAGGATAATGAGTTGTAATATTATGCGTTGTTTTACATACTTTTCAGTAATAATTCATATAGTTAATTGCCGAAAGTCCCTTTTTATTTTGTATATATTTGTGCTTTATTTTTTGGCTTTGTATTTTATATTAGATTTGTTGGGCTGTGTTTGCAACAAATTTTAAAGTGACAGAAAATAAATTACAATCACAAATAAAATATGAAGAAACATAATTTTATTCATCAAGATTGCGGGTACAATTCAGTTCCTCCCTTGATTCTACTCTCCTAAGATTTAACCATGATTCGAGGGCCGTTTGTGGCGTATTTCTCGAACTAGGATGATTTAGAGTTGACCTCTATATGAATATTCCATCAATTTGTAGAATATTCGAGATGCCTTTTAAGGGAATTTAGTACCCTTTATGTAGGCATGAACTAGGGTTTATAGTTGAGTAGCCTCCAAGAATTCTAATTGAAACTGAACACCTTCTAGAGTCCCAATTTGAATTGAACACGTCTTGTGGAATCCCACAAAATTTCAATGTCTACAGGCTGCTATTATTTTTTTCTTTTGATAGGCTTTTGATGATAATTTCTTGAATTGTTTGTCAAAAGTTTTTCCTTTTGTAATGTTGTGCTTTAATAGAGAAGATTTGGATTAGATTATGAAATGACAATTTCTTGTATTAAAATTACATATGCTTGAAGATATGTTGCATGAAGGATGAAGATCTACACAAAAATTGAAATTTTTTATTCAAAAAAATAGTAATTAAGTCGTAGGTCTCACACTATCTTTGTAGTTGTTTTTGATGGAATAATCTTAGGGAGGAGCTCATTTAGATAGATGAACACGGACTCCGGAAGAAGATAACTACAAACTAAGAAAGCTATTTGACGTCACACATCTATGTGACAACAGTTTGGTGATAGCTTGGGTTTAGCACCAAACGATTGTTTTATATATCCCTTGTATTCTCCAATTTGAATTTTCGATTTAGTTGCATGGTCTCTTCTAGAAATATTACCAATCCAATCAAATGAAATTGTTCAAGACTCACAATAACTTTTAAGAGATAAGAAAGTACATTATATTGTATATCTTAATTAGTAGGAACCTAACATAGAAAGCCCCCAAGTTAAAAATTAAATTATCAAAATGTCCTTATAAACTCATAATATTTATGGACAAAAATGTAAATATACATTAATTGTTATAAATATTATCACATTCTATTTAACACTAATGTTATATATTTATGAATATAAATATAAATATATATAAATATAAATAAATATATATCATGAGTTGTATTTGATGTAGCTATTAGCTTTCTCTGATTTTCATCAGGCTCACTTGTTATGTATGTACAATATCTTTAGATTATAGGCTTATTTTCCATTTTGGTTCTTGTTTTTATCTATCTAATAATTAAGATCTATAATTTAGAATATCGATTATTTCCTATACAATTTTCCTTTCAATTTATTTTTTTGCTTTATTCATTTTAATGTAGTATATAATCATATGTATTGTAGTGGTGTAGTGTTGTCACGAGCATGAACATTGAAGTATTTTTGTTGAATTGTCAGAAATCATATTCACATATTTTGAACTTAACTATCAAATAGCTAGAAAAGTATCACATTCATGCAACTTTTTTTATTTTGTCTTTTATTACTCAATACGTGTTGCAATAATTTTAGATGATTATGTAAAATCTTGTACAAAATAACTTGGGATACACGTGCAACGCATGTGTCCATAGACTAGTATATATATATATATCTATGTGTGTGTGTGTGTGTGTGCCAAAACTTTATAAATTTAGTGTCTAAATTATGAGTCATTAAGAGTATAAACAATAATGTAATATTGTTTGATTGAATATACAGTTTAAGAAAGTTTTTTTTTTTCAAAAGAAAAAAAAAGATTGTGATTTTTTAACATAATATTTTTTTTGTAAAATTTGTGATTTTAAATATTTCATAGTATTTGTGTGAGTATAAAATTTTTCATCAAAGGATTAAAAGGAAAGTTTAATTTAATCTTTTTAAAAAATTAAAAATAAAAGCTGTCCCTCTTTTTTGTAACAAATTAAAAAGAAAATATTGTCAATGAGAAAAGTACTTTTGGGACAAGTGCACAAATAGCCTGTTTTGGGACCATATTTAAAGCTTAGCCAAAATTTATTACTCCCTCGGATTAAAAAAGAATGGCTTAATTTGACTTGAAACGGGGTTTAAGAAAAAAAATAAAACTTTTTAATCTTGTGATTCTAAATTAAAATTATATCAAATGTATCAAAATGTCCTTTTATCTCGTGGCCCTAAACATGCCACATGGAAAGTTAAAGTTAAATTGCTGCCAAAAAAAGAAAAGGATCATTCTTTTTTAAACATACTAAAAAGGAAATTGGGACATTCTTTTTGAAACAGATGGAGTATTATTTTTATATATGTGTAAATTTAGCCATTTTGGAATCAACCCCAGATATAGACGGTTGAAGTTAAAAAAAAAAATTCGCATCCAAAGTTATAAATTTATCTAATATTTATCATATTTGTGCAATTAAACTTATAATTTTTCGTTTGAACTTTAGACATACACATTGAAAATTGGCTACTTTGAACATTTTGGAAGCAAGCAAACTTCGAACATTTTTCTTTGATGTTTTAATATGTCAATCCCAAACTTTCAGTAAATTACATCCAATGACTTAAAATAAGCGACCTTGAACTTTTGATCCTCATTTGCATCATGACCAAGTCTTTAAGATAAAAAGTAAAAGTTATTATACTTAGAAGTTTTGTATATGGACAAGTGAAGTCAAAAGTTAAGACTATTCATTCAACGTCAAACTTAAAATGTTTTGAAAAATATTTTTCTAATAGCTTTTAATTTAAGAAAAATGACTTATCTACCAAGACTCAAAAGTAGGGAAAACATTTTTCTAAACTCTCTTTCAACCTCACCCCCTAGCACCTAAAACCTACCACCTCATAATACAACCTGCCCCGCCCCCAACCGACTTGGGACTCAACCCAACATTGCCTAGAGACCTGCCCCAAACTGGGAACCAACCCGAAACTTAACCCCAATCGAACCCTAACTCGAAATCTAATGTCCGACCTGAGACCCTCCCCTACTCGAAACTCGATCAGGACTCGTGACCCAATTACTCCTGACCGTAAATTGAGATTGGACTCAACACCGACTTCAAACTCGATCTCATCTGAGACTCGACTTAGTTGGTTGGTGTCAGGGTCTGGGTGAGATTGAGATCGGGTTTCAAATTTGGAATCGAATATCGAGATCAAGTCTCAATAGGGGTCAAGACAGAATTGTAAGGTCTCACGATCAGAATTTTAAAAAATCAATTATAACTCAATAGAATCAAAATTGACTATCAAATACTATTTCTAGTACTTTTCATCTTCAAGCTAGTTTGGATAAGAAATTTGCATTGTCCCCTTAAACTACATCATCAACACTTCCAAGAAGCACTATATATAATATACTTATTTTTCATATGATAAAGTAGTAATAAAACATTCTTTATATAGATAGAAACTAAAAAAAAAAAAAAAACCTATCCTAATCAATAAGCAACATTGCACACCCAAACCAACAAGGGATTGTGGGGGAGTGGTAAGTACTCCTTCATTTTTAACTAAGAGGTTTTGAGTTTGAGTTTCCTTAGGTACGAAATTGTCTTTATTAGGGAGCGTTTTATTCTCAATGTGAGACTTTTCAGCGCGAATCCAAATTTAGACGGCTCCAATATGGATAACGGATACTGAAAAAAGAAAAAAAAACATTGCACACCAAAAAAAATTCGGACGCAGCGTCACTTGCCTAACTCCTGTTTCGTCGCTATCCCAAAAGCAAAACCTCCACGTTTTACTATTTTATCTTTCTATACACAAAAAAATCACCAAAATCAAGAACAAGAAGAACCCAACAACTTCAAGAAAATGGAAGAATTCAAAGTAGACAAATGGGGTTATCAAGTGAAGACTAGTTCTGATTCTTGCATATCTGCCATCAATTCTTACTATCATCAGGTACCCTTTTCATATTTTCTTGATTTTTATCAGTATGAGTAAAAAAGATAAGATTTTTATCAGTATTGAGTAAAAAGATTAGATTTTTATTGATTTTGGGTTTATGTGAACTTTGATTCTTGAGGTTTGGTCAGGTACTTAGCTATGGAAGAGAGAGGTCAGTTATATTGGAAGCTCCTAAACAAGACCCAACTTGTGTTTTGGCTAATATTTTGGCTGCTCATTTTCTTTGCTCTGCTGATTCTTCGCGTGCTATGCTACTTCTTGAAGCTGCCAAGTCTTGTCTAGTACAAATTTTGCAACTTTTTTGGGTGCATTTTGGTTTGTCTTTTTGTATTTGGGAGTTTGGTTTTACTTATTTGTTGTTAATTTTCTTTGTTTAGGAACAAGCTAGCTTGTATGAGAAAGTCGTTTTTGAGGCAGTAAGTTATTTGATTTTACCTAATAGAGATGATGATGTGGCTGTTGAACTACACTTGAAGGTAGGTTCTTTTATTGCTGTTTGTTTTGTTTTTTATCTTATTGTTCTACTACAATGGTGTCTTGTCAGCTTCTGATTATGGATAGTTGTAACACTTTCAATTAGCTAGTAAAAGGGCAGTCCGGTGCACCAAGCTCTCGCTATGCGCAGGGTTCGGGGAAGGGTTGGACCACAAGGGTCTATTGTATGCAACCTTATCCATTGCTGTAAGAGACTGTTCCCACGGCTGGAATCTGTGACCTAGTTTCAATTAGCTAGTATGCCCATTAAATCATAGTGTGTCAAAGTTTATCTCTCTAATATTCCATTTTTCAGAACCATATGATTGTAAATAGTTCTATCCATTCTTCTGTGTTATGTTCTTTTGACAACTCCAATTATCATTTGAATCCCAGTTCAATTTCATCAGATACTAACTGTTATTTAGCGATCTTTCGAGTACTCAAATTTGGTCTTCATTGAATCAGAAAATAACCTGTCAAGGAGTATCTGATTTTGTTGGTCTTTGACATAAAATTATTTAAAATCTGTTACTTTAAAACCATAAGGATATTGTAAGATGGACTAGTCAAAAAGAAAAGGACAAATAGTAGGTGGTGTCAATTGTCATCATGTATCCATTTTAGTATCTTTATGAGTTTGCTTTGATGATCTCAGCATACTCTCTTGATTGATATATGCATTACCTATTTGCAGCTGCTTAAGGATTTCCCAAGAGATCTGGTCACGGTAAAGCGTGCTCAAGTGCTCTCTTTCTACATGGGTCGCCCTGATTTGTCTCTGAAACTTGTTGAACAGGTTCATACCATATTGACTAGATATTGCCTTGACTTCCTCCTCTCCTAGACAACTTAAGAAACAAAAACAATAAAATAAATATGTAATAACTTGTATCAGACTTAATATCTGGAGGTTGAATATCCATAATAGGAGTGACTAATGTAGTCATTTCTTTAAAAATGAGTTCAGATTTCTTTCATGTAATTCTTCCTAGTAAAGTTTCTTGATTTTGTCCTACAGGCCCTACCAGTAAATAAACACGAAAGTTACATTTATGGCATGCTCGCATTTGCCCTATTAGAGCTTGGTCGATATGTGGAGGCAAAAGAAGCTGCAAAGAAAGGCTTTGAGATTGATAGTGAAGATGCCTGGACACACCATGCTGTGAGTTACTCCTGTACTAGTTACTCTTTCCTTTCTAGCTGATACAAGCACATTTGTGGTATTATACATGCTTGAGTTTACTCTGCAAAATTTATCAACAATAACTACTTCTATGCCTCGATACCAAACTAGTTGGATTGGCTCCGTCAAAAAACTTGTTTATCCCTATATTTCCATGTAGGTATCTAACCAAACTAGGTAGTGGTTACAAAGGTTGCTGGCAAACACCAGACCAAGCTAGTGAAAATCTTCTGCACAGAACAAACCGTGTAATTGTACCATCAACCATTAACCTCTATCCCAACTAGTGAAATATCCATTGCACATAACAAACTTTTGATTGCTAGTCCAGTCATCATAATACTGCGGATAGTTAACATAGGTCCCATTTTATTCTTCCAATTTTCAAATTCCTATCCTATATGGCAGGCTATCTCTCATCTAATCATTTGTTGTCAATCCAGCTAGCTAACCTTATCTCAAAATAGTACCGTTAATCTTACTGAGCATTTGAAGGAATCTCTTCCTATTGTTTTATCCTTTGAGAAAAACAATAAGCATGGACATAATTTTTTATTGTGATGGAATAGGCGGTGTAGTTTGTATCATTTTGTTGCCGGAGGAAATGCATTTTATTCATTCACTGATATTCTTGTATACTATTTTTTTGCTTATTTTATCACAATCTCCTTGCAGCTCTGTCATGTTTTTCAGTATGAGTGTCGTTTTAAAGAAGCAGTACAATTTATGGAGGAGTGCTCAAGAACCTGGAGTTCTTTGTCATCTTTTATGTATGCACAGAATCTGATAAAAGCACTCCTAGTTCGGCTCTGAATATAGTATTTTTAAAAGCTAACCATTAGGATATTGCAGGTATACACACAATTGGTGGCACGTTGCGCTTTGTTATATGGAAGGTCATTCGCCCATGGAAAAAGTAAGAGATGTTTATGATCAAAACATCTGGAAAGAGTTGGAAAGAATTGATGCTAGTCCAGCCGAAGTAAGTTAGTTGTTTGTAGTCAAAGAACATTTTAGTTCTTTCAATATGCTGAGAGTTACATTTTTCTTCGCATGCAGGTGTACTTGAATGCTGTTGGTTTGTTACTCCGGGTATATCTACGAGGTGGGATTAATATATTTGGGGACCGTTTAAAGATCCTAGCTGATCGTCTGACAGATAAAGTGAGTTCAGGTGCAGAAGCATGTTAATTTTTTTTTTGAGAAGGTAGAAGCATGTTAATTTCTCTTTTTAGGTTATAGGATAATTGCATGCATATTCATTTAAGTTGGGATATGTTGGTCCTTCCTACTTTTGAGATGTGAAAAATCGGATAACAAGCTAGTTCGTTTAGCTAATCATCAAAGACTACATGAAAAAATATGAAACAAATTTGATAGACTTGTTCTTATTGTGAAATGGAAGGTGGCGATTTAAGTCTATTTAACAATACATGCTTTCAGAAAGCTCCTCCGTAACCCCTTACTAAATAGTATAATACTGATGAAGTATATCTTCAATCAGTTGAGAAAATGGATTAATGACATGAATCGGGTTTCATTCTTTCAGTGTCATTTGCTTTTTCATGAATCATTTCCTTTCAGATTAATGTTAATGATACTTTGGATTGGAACTGTAAATTTGATCTGCATTACTATGAACTTCCATTTAGCAATTACATTGTGCGGTCCTCTTCCCCTTCTGTCTATACAATGTAATACAAACTAAATGTTCTGTGTCTTTGTGCTGCCACTGCTATATTAGGCTTTCTGGTATCTTGAATGGCACCTGGATGTATTGGTGTTATGGGCCCTATCCTGTACAGGTGAAGTTTCTAAAGCAGAAGAGTTACTCGAGGGTTTAAAATACAGGTCAGGACGGATTTAGCACTCTTTCCAATTTCATAAACCATGCTGTGTCCAACCACTCACTCTGATAATTTTGTGCTTTTCCTGTAGAATTTCTGCCATGACCAAGAAAAAACAAGAATATATGCAGAGAGCTGTGCTGGTTTGTCCCTTTTTCTTTTTTCTATTTACTAAATTCTGCATAACTTCTTGGAGAAGTACTCACACTTCACAGCTTCTTTCCTCTTTCAATAGCAAAATAATCATTTTTATTTAATACTAAAAGATTTTCCTAATGCATTTTACTGTCTTTATAACTTAGGCCTTTCTTTTAGATCCAAAGGATTCATTCTGCTGCTACTTTAGAATTTAGATGAGGATCATGGTTTCTGAGGGAGATGAAAACATATTACTGTTTAAACTTACTCCCGTTTTAATTTGTTTGTTTGGTTTAACTTGACACGCTAAGAAAGTAAAGAAAACTTTTGAATTTTGTGATCACTAAAGATGCGTAGAAGGTACCAAAATGTCTTTTAATCTTGTCTCCTTGAACATAAACATGCCATGTTGAAAGTTAGAATAAAAGAATTGCCAAAAAAAGGAAGGCATTCTTTTTAAAACGGACAAAAAAGGAAAGTAAGACAAACAAAATTTAACGGAGGGAGTATTGATTATTCTATTGCTTAAGATTCTCGTGCCTATCACATCTTTGAAAACATTGATTCATTTAATAATCGTACGCTTGATATTTGATAGATAAAAACCGTTTCTTTCAATTTTTAACTTTTAATTCTTTCCTTATATTTTATTTTAGCTTGCAAAAGCGTTATTCGAATATGGTAAGGGTGAAAATGAACGGGCATTGGAATTGCTCGGACAAACATTTGATGCCATTGACTACAAGGTAGTTTGAACATAACAACAAGGGGGACTTCTGTAGTTTATTTAGCATTATTTTTATATGTTTCATGAATGATTAGCAAAATACTACTTTGTGCAGATTATTGGAGCGTCAGACGAACAGCTTGACGTTTTCAATGAAGTTTGGATCACTATGTTGCTAAACAGTGGTCAGGCTACAAAAGGTAGATCATTTAGCTTCTATTCTGAAAGAAATTCTTTTTAGAAGTTTCCGGGGGTGGTGGTGGTTTTTATTCCTGTAAAATGGAGTATGGCCTCTTTAAGAACAACAACAACAACATTCCCAGTATAATCCCACAAATGAGGTTTGGGAAGATTAGGATGTACGCAGACCTTACCCCTACCTTTGTGAGGTAGGAAGGTTGTCTCTAATAGACCGTCAGCTCAAAAGAGGAGTAGTCAAAGTAGGGTTGCGAGAAAAAGAATGGCCTCTTTGATAAGGAAGGAAACTTGATCCTAGGATCTCTCTGCATGACACCTTCATTGAAACACATCGAAATGGTACCAGCCGTACTTAATAATAGAAGGATTTGGCAGAAATATGTAAAATTGTCCCTCCTAAAAAGATTATTCCAGAATAAATGGGCAATAGTTAGGAGAGGTGCGCCAGCGGCGAGCAGAAGCAAGGTTATTAGATACCTCAGGAAAGCCCGGCCAGAACCACACGTGCAAGTTTCCCTGCATGTGGCTCGTCCGTGATAACTTCTTCGGATTTGCGTGAACTAGCGGACCGATCACTAAGTGGGGATGCTCCCTCCAGCATGAGCGAACCCTTTCGGAACTGGTTAAGAATGGGCGCCACTATCCCAGCCCGGATCCAGCCAGGTTCTATTGATCATGTCCCCTTCCCAACAGTTGTACCTTGTCTTGGGGCGTCTTTGGCTTTACGATAGAAAGCCAGGTGCCGTAGGTAAGCTCTATTTGGCCCGGAGCATTGATTTCCCATAACGAATAGGCTAGCTCTATCTCTCAATTACCTATCCTGTGCTCGAGAAGGTCCCTCAGTTCCTCGGCAGCACCTCGAGGTGCATTTAGTTGTCTTACATGAGACGAGGGCTATTCCCCACTCCATGGCATGACACCTTTCGCTCATCCATTCCGCCCGTCCAGACGCGGCGCCCTTTCTCATTATCATCTACCGCCCTTTCTTTCCTCCCGTCTATTCACGCATGAAGATCGTCGTATGTATGCTCGACTTCGGTTGCCGGTGCTATAATAGGTAGAAATACATTATGGCAGGATCAGTCACCCGGGCTACCCTTTAAACCTCACTCTTTGGTATACACTTATTTTTGTCTACTCTTAAAAGTTCTTAGTCACTTCTTAAGCTGTGGTTTTGGAACTCGCAGCTATTGAGGCAATAGAGAAGCAGCTAAAAAAGAGGGAAGGAACCCCATTCTTGTGGCGCCTCCTGGTATGTCTTGGCTCTCTGCTCCATAATTTTAGCTTCTAAGCTGAGTAGATTGTTCAGGAATAACTGCCCTTTTCACTGCCATCTCTTAGGATTAGCACTCCTTATCCAGGTGTTTCAATTGCCTCACATAAGCCTTTATTCTTTTCTAACATGCATCGACAAATCAAATCGATAATAGTCTGTCAAATACGTACCTCGTGGGTTGCACATTCCACTATGAATTACTGTTTACCTTGACTTTGTATCTCCAAATTCTGCAGTAAATTTGCAGTGTTTTATGTAATAATATGGAGGTAAAATGGAAAATTGTACCAATAAACAGTGTTCTTTCATGTACTTGTGCAAATTATAAGTATAAGCACATTCCAACTATAAAATATCATATGCTTCAATGATCCATTTTTAATGTCCTCATAAGGTTTCTAAAGGCTCAAATTTGATGCTATCAAGTTGTAAGGCATAGAGTTCTAGTTGCATGTAGAATGAAAACTATAGTATATTGAATGAGAAGCTTTTTCTGTTCTTTTATTAGTTGATTTATGTATCGGATTCCATTCACCCTACAATTGAGAATAATGATTGGCTCTATCTATAAAGATTTTGAATTTGTTCACAATAATCAAATTATATCTGGCCTTGTTTCCACCTTTCTAGTCATTCTCGGTAAATCCTTGTTTGATCTCTCTCCTCTTTCTCGACAAACCAACTTTTCAAGCCTTGATTTGTCCTCCGCGCCAAGGAATTGAATTATAATGTATTATTGTTGCTTGTTGGTTCAGGAAAAAGGTTATTCATCAATGTCAAGAAACCAAGAAGCTATAGAAGCAGGCAAAAAAGCTGAGTCATTGGAAGGTGCATACTTCAATTAATCTTGGCAAAAGGATGATAACTATCCAAAATAAACTCTCATCCACCTCTTAATGTTAGTGATTTTCACTTATTGTATCACTCTTTTCTCCTCTAGTAGAATGTGTAGTAAAGTTTCTCCATGTTGTGTATTTTATAAGCAGTGTCCCCCAAGCCAATTCTATCGTTGGTGGTCGGAGACACTTGTAGCGAGAACAAGAAGAAAACTCGGAAATCTTAAATAATCTCTTTTTTTCATAACGGTGATGTTCAGATCAGATTGCTGATTGTTGTACTTTAACTATTATTTTATCGAGTGGACATGTTATCTTTCACCAGCATAGATAGAGAAGAAACTACAAAATCTTGAATAAATGAGTAATATTTTGATTTGGCAATGAAATGGCACATGGTATAGCAGTTGTGATTTTGAGGGGACCTAACTTAATTGACTAGTAGATGTGCCATCATGTTGGCCAATAATGTTTGTACTATCAACTCACAAGGTGACCTTACATTATTCCTTGTCCCTTTTGCCAAAATTAGTTGCTAAAAAGTCAAATTGATCCATGTGGATGTTTCCCAAATAGAAATTCAAAACTTAGATAGCTCCAATTTTTTGTTGAAAATGACATGAAAATAGTCACTAATGGTAGTGACTAGTTTGTTTTGACTAGTAAAGCACATGCATTCCTAGAGACCGTTTGAATTGACTTAAAAAAACAGTTTTTAAGTTAAAAATAAAAAATCAAATTGAAATGACTTTTAAGTCAAAATAAAAAATAGGGAGAGACGTACTTTTAATTTTTGACTTATTTAAAGTCATTTAAACTTATTTTAAGTTAATTTTGACCTTGCAAAACGCTTTCTAACTTATTTTAAGTTATTTTTTATATTTGTCAAGCACTTCCAAAAGTAAAAAATTGATTTAAAAATAGATTTGACTAACTTATAAGTCAATTCAAACACCCTCTTAATTTTTCATAGTTCCCTTCAAATCTAACTAAAAAATATTCAACTTAACCTGTTTAGTGTATACTTGAGGGACTATTTCAAACCTACCATCAAATATAAGGAACCTTTTTTTTTCATTTTCTCTCACAACTAGAGTAAATATAGCATCTGATGAATGCACAATATTTAGTGTCTTAAAACAATAATCAAAATTACAAGTTCTTGGTTAAGCATTGAGTTTTGAGTATTAACATCTGCAATTATTATCATAGCTAAGTGAAGAAACAAAAAGTAAATTCACAAGCGGTAAAAAAAGTGGGATATATTAACATTCCATTTTACCACAATCAAACAAATACTTCAACTGACACCCCACCCATCCCACACACATGTACAATACACATTTACACTTTAACAGATGATTATTCAATGAGATGTTGGTACCTCAGAACCATATTATATCGGCTACCTCTCATCAACACAATTATCATACACACAATGTGATCGTTCTATCTAATACCTGACTATTTCTAATCAGTATAGATATCGATTAACTCTGTCTACCAAATAATCGATTAATTAGTCAATTAGACCAATCCCATCAGGAACCACCATGTTACTAGAATTTGAAGTCCTCAAAATACCACCACTTCCAACTCCTCTTGTCCTGCCCCTTATCCTTCTCAATTCTGCCACCACATCTCTTGAATCAGGCCGATCATCCTTATCGGCCGCTACACAACGGAACGCGAGCTCAGCCACTGCGCCGACGCCTTCCATTGCTTCACCATCCACCACCAAAAAAGGGTCCACAACTTGCTGCAACAACCCCATTTGAATTCTTGAAACTACCATATCAGCCAATGCCATTTCCCTCTTCTCCCTCTTTTGGTCTACAGCTTTCATCCCTGTTATTAGTTCCAACAACACAACACCAAAGCTATATATATCACTTTTTTCGTTCAATCTAAACGACTTGTGATAATCAGGATCTAAATAACCAGGAGTTCCTTGTGGACCTGTCCAAACTTCACCAGTTGAATCACCAGATGCCACTGATGTATCTGTGCATACCAAGAGTCTTGAAAGCCCAAAGTCACCAACTTTTACCCTCATATCTTTTTCTACAAAAATGTTGGTTGATGTAATATCTCTATGAACTATAGGTGGAACAACAGAGAAATGCAAGTACTCAATTGCCATTGCAATTTGTAGTGCTATATCAACTCTTAAAGTCCATGTTAAAGAACCTTTTTTGTACAAATTCTTGTTACCATGAAGATGGTCAGCAAGAGTACCATTTGGAACATAGTCATAAACCAAAAGAAGCCCTCTTGGATCACTACAATAGCCATGAAGTTTGACTAGATTTGGGTGATTGATTGATGACAAAATCAAGATTTCATTGCAAAATGACTTTGTTGAAAAAGCTTTGGTACCAGTGGGAGAATGCTTATGCAAATGCTTTACTGCAACAAGCCTACCATCATCAAGATTCCCCAAGTACACAGAACCAAATCCTCCATCCCCAAGTTTCCTCTTGTGATCAAAGTGATTTGTGGAGCTTTCAAGTTCCTCATAAGGGAAAACTGGTGGAAGTAAACTAGCTAATCGATGCCTACGAAGGTAAATGATAGTGGGATCTTCTTCTGAACCAGCCCCTTTACCTCTTGAACGAAAAATTAAAGATCCAATAGAGAAAACAACCAGAAAACACACAAATAGAAAGACCATTGACAACATAACTACACGATTCGCGCTTTTTTGTCCAATCAAAGGAGGTGAGTACCTAACTTGTGATGATGGAAAACATAAAAATGGTTTCTTTGGGTGTGAAGAATTGAATCCACAAACACCACTGCTAGCTCTGCAAGTCCTACAGTTTGAAAAATATGAATCTTGTTCTTCATCCCACTCAACCTCAATCCCCATTTTCAAGAATTCATCAAGAAACCCAAGAATGTCACTTTGGCATCTTTCATCAGACTCAAAATGGTGTCTCAATCCACATTCATGCAGAAGCTGAAGTGGGTTCTTGATAAGTTTACATTGCCATGGACAGTGACTACAATTAGGGAGATTTGTGGGTGGACAAGGCCTAAGAGCAGAAAGCCTAGAACAAGATGAGTCAGAGACCTTAAATGGTGAACCAGAAAGGGAAATGGATCTATGGTGCAAAGAACAGTTCTTGAAATCAGTAGATACTGAGCTGATTTCATTTTGTGAAAGTGAAGCTGGAGAAAGAAGAAGAGTTGAAGAAGTAGACTCATAATGAAGCAAAGAGAAAGACAAGTTATTGATTGAAATAACAGCATGTGAAGGTGAACATTGGATTTGAAAAGAAGGATGACCACAACCAGGAGATGAAGAAAAAGGAAAAGGGGGAAAAGAAGCAAAAGGTGGACATGAGATTTCAGATTTTAAACAGCTATGAACTGCTGCTGCTGCTTCAAGAATGAAAACCAAGAACAGAAAGATTGAAAAAAATGGTAACAATGACATGATTATGCTGAACTCCAACTAGTTACTGAAGTCATTCAACAGCAAAATCCAACATAAAAGAAGAAAGATTGAATCTTTGGGGAGTTAAAGGGAAATCTTGATTTGGGGTTAAAGCAAAAATGCTAAAATTGACATGATTATGCTGAACTACTACTAGTTACTGAAGTCATTCAAAAGCACAATCCAACAAAGAGAAGAAAGATTGAATCTTTGGGAGTTAAAAAGGGAAATCTTGATTTGGGGTTAAAGCAAAAATGCTAAAATTGACATGATTATGCTGAACTACTACTAGTTACTGAAGTCATTCAAAAGCACAATCCAACAAAGAGAAGAAAGATTGAATCTTTGGGAGTTAAAAAGGGAAATCTTGATTTGGGGTTAAAGCAAAAATGCTTAAAATGACATGATTATGCTGAACTCCTACTAGTTACTGAAGTCATTCAACAGCAAAATCCAATAAAAAGGAAGAAAGATTGAATCTTTGGGAAGAAAAAGGGAAATCTTGATTTGGGGTTAAACCAAAATGACATGATTATGATGAACTCCTACTAGTTACTGAAGCCATTCAAAAGCAGAATCCAACAAAGAAAGAAAAAGATTGAATCTTTATGGAGAAAAAAAAGAGAAATCTTTGAATCTTGATTTGGGTTGAGATTCTTTAAACTATTATCACAACTGCCTAGGATGTTGGGTAGTAGAGAAGTGAGAGTTTGGGAGTGTGGGGGGTCTCGAGGTAGAAAGAAAAGAGGAAGGTCACGTGAACACAATAGAGAAGAAGACAAAACAAAACAAAAAATGATGAATTCTTTGATCATTGGTCCATAATGGTATTTAAAAAAAAAAAAATCTTTGGTCATTTTAGTAAAAGGAGGAGATAAGGGGGTTGGATTTTTCAAAAGAAAGATCTTGAAGGAAATTTTGTTTGCTATTCTTCGTTCGTTTGGTGTGAAGTATAAGATATAATATTTCTAAAATAAAATATAAAATTATATTATTTTACATTTGGTTGAAGATCTTGGGTAATTTTTAAATTATGGATTGAACATCGAATGAGTGGATTCAAATTTAATATTACAAATTTTAAATATTCAAAAAAATTCATATTTAGTTTTATCACGTAATTTTTCCGTTCATTTTTTACTTGTTATTTATTCTTAAAATAGATTTTCATTTTTTATTTGTCAGTATTGTCATATCAAAAAAAGTCAATTATAATACTCTATGAAGTTTAATAAATTAGCATCCTACACCCCTATTTATTATAGTATGAAGTTCATTATGAAATTAATTCATTCATTTTTATTTGTCACTATTTGACTTTAATGGACAAGATAAGGAGGTGGATTTTTTCAAAAGAAAGATCTTGAAGGAAATTTTGTTTTGCTATTTTTTCGAAAAGAATCAAGAAATGTGATTTGTTTCCCTCCATTCAATACCTCGTAAATGATGAAAAGTCTTCCTCTTTCCCTCCACTCAACTCAAATATTTTAAACTCAATACATGAATTAAAATAATTATCAATATTTGAAAGTTAAAATTGAACTTTATAAATGATAATCAAGTTATTTTATTTTTAGAGTATACATTAGCATAACTAGCAACATGAAACTTGGAAATATTATTTGAGAATTGTTCATAAAATTTGTCATTTGTGACATTTAGCATGACATAATTTTTGAGAACTATAGCATTTTTTACCCAAAGAGCAACACCATATGGGGTTTTCCAGTGGATCTAGAAATGGGATGCACAAATCCTCTTCAAGTTTCGGTTTTATTTTTGTACCTTCATCACCTGCATTTCATAAAATTAAAAAAAAAACAGTTGATTAACTTTTATATATTAACACTTGTAAAAGAAGTTTTTATATTCAGATTATCTAAAAATAATAACATGTAACCGTTTAATTTGGGAAAAATGCAAGTTTACTACTATATTGATAGCATAAATATTTTTTTACATTATATCAACCTATTTAAGTCGTATCACTACTAAAAACACAAGAGCTACATATAGAACTTTTGTTCGAAATTTGCTCCACATAAACATTTTTGAAGGACTTCTCATCAAACTCTCAATTTTTTTTGTTGGAAACGTCTCATTTTTTGAATGGTTTATCGCAAAATCAAAATTTATATATGTTCCTCAATTATTATTTTTGCGAAAAATGAAAATTATATAATAATAAATAATAGTAAATATTAGAGGAATAAATTTGAAGGACATACAATCATGAAGAGTTAACAGAGAAAATAAAACCAAGCAAAACAACAAAGCTGATTGAAGGGAAAATTTTGTAATGGCCATTGAAGAATATATGATTTTGGTGCTCAAAATATAGTGAGAATTGTGAAAAATTGAAGATATTCTCCCAAATATATAGCCCTATGACATATTTGAGTAATAAATAACACAAAACAAATTATTAATTAATTGCCAAGTTATGTTAATTATTTCCTAATCTGGGGACACAAAATACCAATTACAAAATTTATGGTGGAGGTTAAAAAATACTCCCTCCATTTTTATTTAATTGTCATCATTTTTTATTTTATGCTCCTTAAGAAATTAGGTGAGCTTACTATTGGATTCTTATTTAGTGTTCTTGAAGTCAAGTTTTCAATGAATATATATTAATTTATTTTGATTAATTAATTTGACCAATGTATATGAATTAATTACATAATTTTCTTATGTTGTTCAAATGCATACTTTCAAGGCTAATAAGTCTTAAAGGTAAAATAAGAAGAATAGTGTCATTTATGCATTGATTTTATGAAATAATAAATATTAAGAAATATCTATTTTTGAAAAGGACGACGTATAAATAGAAAAAGAGAGAAGATTATATATCTTACTTTCCATAAAAATGAAGATGTTTAACATAATCTACTTCCTCAAAAAAAAAAAAAAAAAAGTAGACTATGTAGGCAGTTGGATAATATTTTATTGAGGTTAAAAAGAAATCAACAAACTTTGTGGTGGAGTGAAAAATACTTTTATATTTTTAAAGTTCTCAACTTTGAATTCTGAATATAGAATCAATTTTGATTAAAAAAAAACAATTTTCCCTTTCAAGTAGGATTTTTCAACGTAAATTGTAATTACTCGGGAATCAAAGTAGATATTGAACGCTAAGTGAAAACCCAAAAACAAGTTTTAAAATAAGGCTCGTCTTCTTGATAATGTATAATTTTCTAGGTAAACAATACAAATTTTACTAGTCTAGGGCTTAATTACTTATCTTTCCATGAATTTTCAAAATTGTCATTCATGCCATATTTTGATCTATAGATACATATATTTCGGATATGTAGGGTCAAAATTACGTGTAATTATTTTAGATATATTGTATCAAAGTAGATTCACATGTGTTTGAGATACATTGACTTTGTCGCTCATCTATCTTCTCTCTCGCTTACCTCTTTCCCTATGTATATTTTTTTCAGAATATATCTGGTATCTCAAATACATTGTATTCAAGTGGATTCAAATGTATATAGGATACACTGACTCTCTCGCTTGCATGTCTCCTATCTCACTCGTCTCTCTCCTCTCTCACTCGCCTCTCTCTCTATGTATTTGTATTTTAAAATATATCAGGTAGCAAAGATACATGTATCTAGTTGTATCTGGCTTGAAATTTAGTGTGAAATTATTAACTATTGAGATAATATGTAATTGTTTCAACTTTAGGAAGAATTAATAAACATGGTATGAGTGTTTGTATTATTAGGTAGTAATTGACAAGAGAGTGTTATTCGGATGGTAAGCACCCCTCACTTTCAACTTGAAAGTTGTAAGTTTGAATCACCAAAGGAGCAAAAAGGTGGGAGTTCCCCCTCGGGAGGGATAAAAAATACATAAAAAGAAAAGTAATTAGGTAGTAATTGCTTTTTTTGTTTCCAATTAAATCTTGGCCGCTTGGTCCATTTTATTAGTTTAATCCCGGAAGCCCACAAAATTAAAATAAAAATAAAAATAGGGCAAATTAGACAAAATGTCTATTACATTATATTTCTTATATAAAAAAATAAGTCATGTTTATCATAAATAGCCCTTTGGTACTTTTGCCTTACAAAAAGTGGCTTGATTTGTTGTTGTTCTTCTTCTTTTTTAAAATAAATAAAATTGATGTATCGTGAACGTGAATTCTTTCGAATAAATTATATGTCAAAAGATTTAAAATATTCAAAGGATTTTATATCTAAAATTTGAAATTGTTTAAAGGTGATTTCGAATTGATTGAGATTGAATAGTCAATGTATATTTTATGTATAGTCAGTTTATACCGGATAAATAATTCCTAAAATACTTAGAAACCAAATACTAATGAATATTCAGGGAAATCATTCCACTTCCAAATTTGCGCCCTCCTACTCCGATGCCTCATATTAAAATAATAGCTGACATTTACATATTCTTTTTGTATATTCACATATAGTATACATACTTTATATTGTAATTTTTTTTAATATAAATGTTTAGTTAGTAAATATAATTATTTTTAATCGAACTATCAAATATATATTCACTAAAGCATTACCATATTTTGCTAATAATTTTTTTCATCAAATTTCCTATACTAATTAAATGTGTGTCTCCAAGAATTTCGAAGGTAGTGGGCAATTGGGCATTGATATTTCCATTAAAATTTGTAGTGGTTCAATTAAGTCATAATCATCATATTGCTTGACTATTTGATTAATTAGTGCTTTATGTATCTTTCACATTTCTCTTTGAATGAATGAAAGTGGTACACTTACCTCCTAAGTCATATTTTCTCACGCATAATGAAACTTCTTAGTTTAAAAGTGACATTCTTGTTGGTGGTTGTTACATATTTAAGTTATTTAGGGAGCAAAAGGTGAGATCTCTTAGTGAGGAGTCGGGATTAAAAAATATTGTATATTAGATTTACCTTTTTATCTTTGTGAAATGGGTTAGATTTACCTTCCATTAATTGTCAGGCCAACCTCCCAAGATACAATAAGGTCTGCATAATATTACTCTCATCAAACGTCATTGGTAGAATTACACTATTATAATAGTTAAGTCATATTTATTCTTGTAATTAATCAAAATGGACTTGACTTACCCCAAATTGATTGATGACATATATTTATTTATTTTTGGTAATAGACTATTTTTTTTCAATTGGTGAGACTATTTAACTGGAAGAAAATTAAAATTTGTCCTTGAATTATGTGAAAAGGCTCAATTTTTCACCTAAATTTTAAAGAACAAGGTTGCTACTCCGGCAACGTCACCATCGTCTTTTTCAACACTCAAAACCTTCAATAATCAGATATCCCTTAAGTCTCAAATTAGCATGATTAGAACTCAAACAATGATGAATTGCACCTCCAAGTTGAAATTCCATTGGCACAACTCCATCACTAGTCCTTCTCATAGAACTATTAGCGATGTCAAAGTGCCCACATCTACCTCCTAATGTTAAAATGAGGTGAACCTAAAATTCAAAGATGACGAATGCACCACTAGGGAGGGGGGGGGGGGGCATGT
>NW_006239166.1:503161-537188 GCF_000226075.1 Solanum tuberosum
CGGGGGGGGGGGGGGGGGGGGGGCATGTTAGTTAAAAATATTTTATGTTTGACTAATTCATTTGAAAAGTATTTTTGATAAGCAAATTATGTTTGTCTAATTTTTTTAAAAAGACGCTTGCCAGCCCAATGCACCAAATTGGCTTTAATGTTTGAAGGTGCCAAACGTAATGTATGATCCTTTTTTAGATATACACAGTAAAATTTTTGGTCAAACTAAAAGTGTTTATAAGCTGAAAAGTCAGAAGTTAAGAATAACCAACTTATAACTTTTGACTGATTTTAGTATACATGTACTTTGAATGTTTGAACTTAGCTAAAAAGTACATTAATTTAATCAATTTATAAACTTAGCAAAAATCTAATATCTATTAACTCCCGATCATCACCTTTACATATTTTGTTGCTGGCTTACTTTTAAAGAAGGATTGTTAAATATGAGAAAACTAAATCAAGTTTGAATGTATTAAAAAAACAATAAAGTGATCATATTAAAAGTTTAGTTGAATCAAGATATGTTCTATAATTCTATTACAAAGTCATAATCCCACATGTCTACCTCAAAAACTATTTAATATTTTTTTTTGTAAAAATTACAACTAAATGTGCAAAGATTAAATAATCATACTGTCAACATTCAAAGTATATTTAATACCAATTCCAGTAATTACCAAACGTTCAAATATTGTTGTATATTACATCAAAATCATATCACTTATCTTGATTAACTAATTTAATAGGATAATATTGTATATCAATTAATCATGATTAATCAATAATAGTCTAATAACTAATATATATCATGCATTTATTGATATGATGTATATATTTAGTATGAGTAAGTTTTTACCTTATAAATATTTATCCGCACTCAATATTTATTACATAAAATCATATTAACTTATCATGATCAAGTTAATAAGGGAAGAATGTATATTAACATCATGGTTAAGCAATAATAATTCAATAATATACAAATATTATGTAATACTCGAGCTTAGGACAAGAAGTCATATATCAACAAAACATAGAAGAGATGTTGGGTATATAAATAAGCATATATCTTATATCCTAGTGACGTATTTTAAAGTCGTGCAAACCTAGGATCAAAGCAGATAATATCACTAATATATTAAAGCGTTATATATAATATATTTATTGACGTGATGTAAATATGAATTACAAATAAATTATTAACCTTTTAAAAGATTTGAAAAAAAAAATAGATTTTGAGTGGCAAGTGCAATCACACAAGTGATGATATGTACATTTACCTACCATGCCTACCTTTATCCACTTTATGTATATTTACTCTCTTTTGTTGCTGCCTTAATTTGTCCTTTCCATTATGGTTTTCCAAATAGGCAAAGTTCCATACGTGCACAATATTTAAATCTTTTTTTTTTTTGCCTAGAAATATGATGATGGTCTCTATTAGGGGTGTTACAATAATCGAGAAATGGCATCAAATTGATAAATCAAATTAAATTGAGAAAAAAATGATTATTTCTTATCTAATTATCAGGAGTTTGTATTTTTTTCTTAAATTATTATCAATTATTTATCAAAATTATGATAGAATTCTTCTGAACATGACAACCTTTTACGTAGAAATTCGTATACACCATAACAAAAATAGATTTTAGCATCAATACATATGCACATTAACAAACAATGCTAAATTTTTTATCGATATTAATTAATTGCCATTGTATTTAATGTCTCTATAGGTTTTAGTGACATTTGCAAAGAATACTAAAATGTAATTATCACTAATGTAATTACTATTAAAAGATCATATTTAGAGACAATTAAACTATTGCCGCTAAATTTTTCCTTTGATGTAGTGGTAAAAGTTCTCCAGGAATTGTTTCCCAAGCCAAAACATGACGACTTCATTTGATTTATGCAGATTTAGGATATGCAGTACAAGCTGTATATTAGGGAAGGAAAATGAAGGTTCGCATATAGTGTTTTATGTAATAGGAATGTGTCATTAGTCTAAAATTAAAGGTACGTTTTATAGAGTGGTGATTAAAATTTAGATTGATTATGTTTTATGGAGCAGAGTATTGACTTGTTAAGAACTCGCCTTCATATTAAGACGTTGAGAGTGACTAAGATAAGGATGTTGAGGTGGATGTGTGGGCACACGAGGATAGATAAGATTGGAAATGAAGTTATTAGGGACAAGGTGGACGTGGTCCCATTGTGGACAAGATATAGAAAGTGAGGTTGAGATAGTTCAGACATGTGAAGAGGCGAGATATAGATGCGCCGATTAGATGTGCCGATTAGAAGGTGTGAGAGGTTGGTTGTTGTGCACTGAAGAGGGGTAGATGTAGTCTTAATAAGTATTTAGGTGAGGTGATTAGGACGAGTACGGCACAACTTCAACCCACTGAGGACATGACTCTTGATAGAAGATGATGAATGTCGTCAAAGATTAGAATAGAAGAATAATAGATAGAAGGACGTTTTTCGTTTCTCTTCTCAGAGTATTAATATTCTTCTTCTTGATTTCCCTATTGTTAGATTATTATTATTACTATTTGTTTTTATTTAACCTCGTTATCTTATTTTCTTATTGTTATTTATGCATCTAGTGCTTTCTCTTTTTTATTGTTCGTTCTGCTTTTTAAAAGATATTGATAAAATGTGCATAGAATTACATTATTTTTTTATTGTTATTGTATAGCATCTTTTTGTTAATTTTGATATTTTAATTTTTTATTCAGATGGTAAGTATTCTCCACCTTCAATCGTAATAATATATATCTTAGACGTGAAGTCTTCTTTGGTTGTATGCATAATTTTTTCTTTTGAGTATACAACAAATAGGACCAAGAAAATGAAAGAATAGAGGATATGGAAAGGATGTCACGGTTTTTGTTGAATCCTTTTTATGCCACGTATAATGTGTATACATTTTGTCTTCTTATGGACCATACAATATATACAAATACTAACAAAAACAAAAAATGTACAAATATAATGAAGCTATATTATATTCTCACTTTATTAACTTCGAGTTAGTACTTCTTCTCATTTAATTTATTTGTCTAATTTTCTTTTATAATTTGTTACCGTCTTTAGTAATATTAACTTTTTAAATTACAATTAATACCGAAGATATGTGAATCAAACTAAGATAAACTAGTGAATGGAATGAATTCCACACTAATCGAGGATAAAATCTCTAAGTTTCTTATAAAACTCAAACAATCTTTATTCATTTAAGCTAACTTTTGAAATATGAGCTAGATTCAAAATTAAATTTAACATAATAATATCAAAGTCGAATTCATTTTATATAGGACCCTGAAAATACCCCATTTCGATAGGAGTGAGATTGATGTTGAACTCGTGAATTAGGTGCAAAATAAATTGAAATGGTGCATAGGAATATATTACACATAGAAACTTCTTTTATTTTCTCCAAAGACTTCACTCACATCCTTTTAAACGCGTGGACGATTATTAAATTTATTACCAATTTTTTGCCTCGAAATTTCATTATTTAATTAATTCAACGGTCTACCTTAACTCTCCTATTTTCTTAATAGTCTTCTTCTTTTTCACATCTCCATCATTATGTGGAGCTCAACCATTAGCCATAATCTCTACACTAATCATCATTACCTAATTGAATAACTAAATTAACTTTCACTTAGAAATTTTATAAACTTATGTGTGAAAAAAAAAATCTTTTTACTAATCGCACCACTTAATATATACTTCTTTCGTTCACTTTTATCTATTATTTTTAGATTTCACGCGCTCCTTAAAAAATAATGTTTGATATAATTAGTTTAACATAATACTTATATTAATTGACATTTACGATTGAGTCTTGAAAAATAATTTAAGGAATAACTAGCTAATGCTAAGAATAAAACATGAAAAAAAAAACTTTTTTTCTTCATATTATAAAAGTCACAAATAAAAATAAAAATCAATTTTTAGAATAACATACAAATAAAAATGAACAGAAAGGGATATATAACTATAAGTAATTATAGTAAGCAAGGGGTATTAATTTGATTTTAAAAATATGATTTGTAATTCCTAATTACGATGTATATTCACACTTAAAAAAATAATTAAACTTTGACTATTCATAAATTACCATAGAGAAGAAACATAAAATGAAGGCAAATGAATAGGAGTCCTATATTTAAAATAAACTCTATTATTATTTTTGGTTTCTCACGGATTTTCGAAACTTATATTGAACTCCGAATAAATTTGGAACACGCACTATAGGATCCATTTGAGGGTGGCACTCCAATATGATTTTCTTTATATCGAGAGCTCAAACTCAAAACTTCTGATTAAGGATAAAACAGTCCCATCACCGCATCGCGGATAGAGTCGACTGTATCTTATATTACAAAATGAATATAAAATGGACTTTCTTGTCCCTCTAGCCTCTTCCTTAATCACTTAAACAAAGAATACAAAAACCATCAAACAAAACCTATCTTTTCTCCCCTTATATAAACCAAAAAAAAATCACTACAATTATTTAATTCTTCTATATTTGATTCCTATACCCTTTCCTTAATAAATCCATTATTAATATTCCTCTTCAAATTTTTTTTCCTTAATTCCATATATTCATCACTAGTTACAAAAAAATTATTAATGGATTTTTTCTACAAAGCCAAAGCTGTAAAATTAAAAAGTCATCTAGACAAGTACCTTGTAGCCGATGATGATCAAGAAAATATCCGACAAAGCCGAAACGGCTCATCAAGAAAAGCCCGGTGGCTTGTTGAGCTTGTCGAAGCCGAAAACAGCCACTTTATACGGCTTAAAAGTAGCTCCGGCAAGTATCTCACGGCTTCCGACGAGCCGTTTCTTCTTGGCATGACCGGAAAAAAGGTAAGTTTTACTTATAGTAATTATGTCGTAATTTTAATAGTATTATTTACTTAATTATATTTTCAATACGTTCCTGAAATTAGAGATAGCGTTGGGGCGAAGGTTTGATTGGATAATTTTTTTAAAATTGTTATTATTATTATTATTATATAAATCGTTGAATCTTCTTTATACAAGAAAAAATAAAAAAAAGGGATTGAAAAATTGGATTAGCTCACATGTTTTTATTCTAGTTGTGGATTTTTATTTTTTCTGAATTTTGTTATATGAAGTTCTGAGTTTTTTTTTTCTTTCTCAAAATAATAGTCTTGAGATTAGACTTAAGATTTTTGCTTATGCTTAAGTCATTGAAATTATGATTTCACTGCTACTCTTTAAATATTTTTTTGGATCAAACATGATGTTTTTTAAAAAAAAAATGAATAGTATTAACTATTAAGATTAGACATAAGATTTTTGCTTATGCTTACTTCATTGAAATTCTGATTTCGCTAGTGCTTATATGTTTTTTTATCAAACATGACCTTTTTTCTAAAAAAAATGAATAGTCTCAAGATTAGACTCATGTTTTCGTCTTATGCTTATTATGTATAATGATGTAATTATTTTATTTTAAAAAAAATATACATATTTTTTTTTATATTTAATTATATTTTTAACAGGTATTTCAAACTTTGCCTGAAAAGATGAAGGACTTGAGAATCGAATGGGAAGTAATAAGGGATGGATTTCAAGTAAAATTAAGGGGTTTTGGAGGAAAATATTTACGTGCAAATGGAGGAATGCCACCATGGAGAAATAAAGTGACACATGATAATCCTTATAGTGGTAGCACACTAAATTGGATTTTGTGGAATGTTGAACCTATCGATGTGCCCGAAAATGAATCGTTGACTGATTATTTAACTATGGTTTCAAGTTTTTCATCAGTTTCTGATGAACTTTTAAGTTTGGATTTAGGATCTCCAACTTCTGTACATTCAAGTTTTTCTTTCTCACCTAGGAGTGCTAAGGTATGTTTCTTAGTTATGTCAACTTAAGATTTTTTTTTTCTTTTGTTGTTTTATTACGTCATTATTATCGCTTATAATATTGCCTGGTTAATTTAAATTCATATTGCATAAGATTTATTAAAGAAAACTTTAATAGTTAAATCTTTTAATTAAGAATAAAGATATTATATTCATCCACCACAAATCCGAGTGATTCTAATAATTAACATAATTACTAGCATGTCTTTTGTGTTTAGTGCTAGATCTTTAGATTTATTAGCTAAATGGGAATATGACTAATTACTAATTAGGAAAATTAATACTTCTTTGTAGGAGTTTATGTTACATTTCTATAAACCATAATTAAGTGGAAGTAGTCTTCACTACGTAACAACTAACAACAAAGAAGGAAGTTGAGATAAAGAAGTAATTAAAGGATATAATTATGATTGCTAACTCAACTAAAAGAGTTGAGAAAAAGTAGTTAATTAAGTAAATATCACCATTTTAGTATCTTTGGTTAAGCTTTTGAAAATTAAAAATATCTTATTTTAAAAAGTTGATTTGGGTAAACTTAATTTTTCGATAGTAATGGAAGTTGTTTTTTAAAAATTGAAAAAAAAAGTAATTTCTCCTTCGAAGTATTTTTGAAATGGTTGTCAAACGCATATTAATGTATTAATATTAGAAAAAGAAATATGTTTTTAACTGATTAGTCAAATACAAGCTGCAATTCCATAAAAATAATTTTGATTAAAAGAAAAAACAGATTTTCAAAGTTTACCCAAATTAACTATTAGCTTGAATGTAATTGAGTCCTATAATTTTGTTTAGAAATTGGCTATAGCTTGTTTATTAAGTCTTTTTGAAAATAAATTTGTGAAGAAGGATACAAAATTGACCTCCTTTTGATTATTGCCTCTTCATTTCTGATATTATATTTGAGAAGCCTTAGGCTATAATAAAGAATATTCATAACATACACTCCTACTTTTGTGTGATAATTGATTACCCTCTTTATCCTTTTCTTGTTCTATAAACCAACAACCTATATTTTAATGATTCTATTAGAATGACTAGAAAGATAGGCGGATTGTGATGAGATGGTTGAGATTCTTACGTTTTTACTTAGATATTTTGAATTTGAGCTTTGAAAATAACAAGAATTATGTTGAAAACGTCGCTTCTAACAATAAATCATGCAAAAATTGAATTCAGATTAATTAAACTCTATTACAAATATTCATACCCCGTAGAAAAAAGCAATCCAGACAAATAGGAATATCACATAGGTATCTTCACAACAAATTCTTAAGTTACTTTTTCTTCACATTATGTTAGATTGTAAACGTGTAATATAGGTCCATTTTTAAATTCATACAATTCAAACTAGAAGAATATATTTCAAGTATTGGAACTTGGAAGTCAAAACTTTTGACATAAAGTCTCACAAGATAAATAGGTATGGAGCCAAAGTTGATCCAAAAAGATTTATATAAAGGAAGTAACCTAGAACCTCCTTTTGCCAAAAATAAAATTAAGAGGGTGATTAAATTGGCTTAAAAGTTGGTCAAACCTATTTTAAGTCGGTTTTTGACTTCTAAAACTATTTGATCAGTATAAAAAATAACTTAAAATAAGTCAAAAATAACTTAAAATAAGTTAGGAAGTGTTTGACAAGGTAAAAAATAATTTAAAATAAGTAAAAAATGACTTAAAATAAGTCAATAACCAAAAGTATGTCTTCCATACTATTTATTTTTTAACTTAAAAATCATTTCAGTTTGATTTTTTATTTTTGACTTAAAAATTATTTTTTTAAGCCAATTCAAACGGGCTCTAAGCCTGCTCTTTTAGTGTTTCAATTATTAGAGCTCACTTCACGCTAATAATATCGTAAATTTTCTTCTCGTTCTCAATTTGGAACCAGGAAGGATACTTTCTTTCCAACTTTAAGTTGCTATATATATTGAAAGTACTATCGATACCGTTCAACTTATTTATATTAGAATTATTTTTGTTAGGCCAATTTACTATTTTTGCACCTTCACCAATCAATTAAAAAAGAAGTAGCCATAATTATCTTTTTAAATAATTTAACCAAATATAAATAGTCTATATATTTTTTTTCCATTTCCTTAATGGATCCAATTTTGACCATATCTAAAAATATAAAAACTTCAATTAGTAAAAAAAAAAAAAAAAACACATATCTTCACACGTGCCAACCTTTTTTTTTCTCACGTGTCAAACATTTAACGCGCTTTCCTTAAAAGCGTGTCGCCCCATCAAACATGCCGTCGTCCAGTTTTATTATTTCTTCAATTACTATAAATATACTAAAAAAAATCCAATCTTTTTTCAACCCCAAGTTCTAAATCCTCAAAATTTTCACAAATCTCACAAATTTCATCAATTTTTTTGTTGTTTTGACAGATTTCTTTACCAAAAAGATCAGCAATGGAGCTATTTCACAAAGCAAAAGCTGTTCGTTTACAGAGTCACCATGAAAAGTACTTAACAGCTGAAGAAGATGAAGAGTCAGTAACTCAAGATCGTAACGGAGCTTCAAAAAACGCGAAATGGACAGTTGAATTTGTTGAAAAAACCGAAAACGTTATTCGATTAAAGAGCTGTTATGGGAAATATTTAACAGCTTCGAATCAGCCATTTCTTCTGGGTATGACTGGTAGAAAAGTTCTTCAAACTTTGCCTAATCGACTTGATTCTTCGATTGAATGGGAACCCATTAGAGAAGGACATCAAGTTAAGCTAAGGACGAGATATGGGCAGTTTTTGAGGGGAAATGGGGGTCTTCCTCCATGGAGAAATTCCGTTACTCATGATATTCCTCATCGTTCGAAAACTCAAGATTGGGTTCTTTGGGATGTTCATGTTGTTGAAATTTTGGCGCATTCAACGGCGGAGACGGCGGCGGCGATGGCGGAGACGACGTTGGTGGGTGGTAATTCTGATTCGTTTGCTTCTGAATCGAGTTCTGCTACTACTACTGGTTCATCAAAATCTTACAGCTTTTCCAGACAAGAGGTATTACTTCAATTTTTACTTTCAATTTGTTTATTTTTTGTATAAAGTTTGAATTTTGACCTTATGGAACCATTTTTTTTTGTTGGGAATCGTTGTAGCTTAGTTAGTTGGTATTTGAACTTTCACCTTGTTGGTGAGGGTTCGATTAAGTACATTGTAATCCTCTCTCCGTTTCGGCTATCTATGTCCCAATTAAGAAGAAAAAAACATTTTTCCATTAACAAATTGGTTTGTTGTTGATGTTGACTTTAAGGGGTTGTTTTGATACATAATCCGGGATAGAATTTGGGATTTCGTTGATCCGTTGTTTGGTTATGAGGAGTAGCTACTCCCTCCCTCCGTCCCAATTTACTGGATGTAGTTTGACTCGACATAGAGTTTAAGAAAGAAAGAAAGACTTTTGAAATTTATGATCTGAAATAAGTGTTTGTGTGGCTATGGATCATCTTATTAAGGATGAATGAAATGAACATTTTAAAGTTAAGTTCTTACTAAATAAAGAACTGTGTCATTTTTGGAATTGATTAAAAAGGATAGTGTGTTGTATAAATTGGTATGGAGGGGGTAATATTTTACGAAGATGTTGCTATTAGCTATCACACATTGGATGTTGGATAGCTTATAATCCTGGGATTATTAGTCCCTGTATACTTTTCTTTGGTTTACCCTAAGAGAGCACCGGCGTGGACCGGATGGAGTTCATATGCCAAATTATTTCGAAAAAAGATTTAAATTTATCCCTCTAGTTCTGTCTGTGATTTAAAATTAGGCTCGGTTGCACTTTGGTTTGGAGCCTTGTTATGGATGTGGACAAATACGAGATGATTTGTTATATGACTTGGTCTCGTATAGTATTCAAGTGTTTTTACCCTTTTGGCTTATGTTCTTTTAACATGTTGGTGTTCGAGTCAGCTTATATTATCACTTGCTATAATCGATAGATATAAGTGTCGGTTGAACTTGTTAATTTGGAATGTGAATTCAATGATTATTATGTTATGGTACTCAATTGTCTGTTTTTTTTTCTTTTGGCAGTCAAGTGATTCATTGATTAGTTCGCCGCCTAAGTTGGTAGATGGAAGGCATATATATTATCACATTATGGATGAATTTGGAGAAATTGACGAAGGAACAGAGGGACTTTGCATAACTTTCAAGGGAAATAGTGTTGATGATCTAAAGAAGAGATTGGAGGAGGAAACTGGGCTCGAGGATATTACTGTGTGTACTCGGAGTGCTTTGAATGGGAAGCTTTATCCTCTCCGTTTGCAGCTTCCTCCAAACAACGCAAATATGAACGTTATTATTTTGCCATCTTCATCTAAAGGTGAGACTTTTACTGTTCTACTTGTCTTGAACTTGGTTTCACTTTGTGGAAGTTTGAATTTTTAGGTCCATCGTTCTGTTTGAGAATTTTGGTTCATAACGAGCTTATAAACGTTTATAGCAATCAAAATAATCACTATTGATGCTATTGACCCTTAAGCTTCTATTTGGAATTAACCAAATCACTAATGTCTCGTTCAGTCATTCACACCTCCGTTCTTGAATAAAACGTCATCAATGCTAGCCAGTAGCCCCTGATTGCCTTCTAACCAACGTCACATAGAACAATTAAAGAACTTACTCAAAGCTTGTCTTATGTTTAACGTGTTACATCAATTTAGCCGTCAATTGATGGCTTGAATGCTCGTTCGAGGGTATCAGTTGATGACATGAGTGCTTAGTTTGAGAGTACTTCTTGTGTTCTGTAGCTACCCGATCTCATCATTCTTCCGATAATTGTAGTAGTGTTGAATCCCATACACATTGAAGCTAATCTTACTATACTTGAAGTCGTCTTTCTTGCTAACCTGTTAAACTTTATGTTATGGTGTGTATCACAGAGGCTAGAGATATTGCATAACCAAGAATGCCATTGTAGCCGAACTCGTGGAGCACTTAACGCGGATTGTTGCAGTAGATGGATTTTTGTATCAGTAAAAGATGAACGTCGTGTAAATGTATATCTCCATTGTTTTTTAAGCATTTGTGCATAAGGTTTTGAGTATTGAGAGAGATATAATAGTTACTAGAATATCTGCTCTTGATGTTAATATCATCATACACTTCCACAGAATAATTGAAAAAATTGAAATCTGGTGGAATTTTTAGTTCATATTACTCAGGAGGAGATTTCTTCAATTGTTTTTTTTTTGTGGCAAGAAATTTTCGATAGCGGCTACCGTTTGCAGTAACGTCTACATATTTCGATATTGGTGTAACATAAGATTTTCAGTTTGTTCAAAAAGATCGATACAACTCCATTGAGGATGAGGTGCACCACTTGTGCACCTTTTTAATCTTTCTATTAAAAGGATATAAGTGTGGAGGTTGTACTTCATCTTATTTTTATTTTAAAGGATTAAAAAAAAGGCATCTTACTTAACATTGCCTAGGACATCATATATAGACGTGTCCTTTAATTCGACCATAATTGATATTTATGACATTTAATTTCGAGTGCAAATTGAAAGATAATTAAACTTGTATAACATTGCCTAGGACATCATAAATAGACGTGTCCTTTAATTTGATCATAATTGATATTTATGACATTTAATTCGAGCGCAAATCGAAAGACAATTAAACTTGTATATACAAGTTCTACGTGACAACTGGGCAAATTGTAAAACAGATATATAGTTGAACTACCATAGCTTAATCTTTTTATATTTAATGAAAAGTCTCACAAACATAAATTAGGTATAAATAGTATATAAAACTACTTTATTAGATATATATATCTATACGATATACACTAATTTTATCTTTACTTTTAAATAATTATGTATTTTACCACTAATTAAAAGTTTCATACCATATATTGAGAAAGATACACATAGATACATATATTTTTGCTATCAGATACACTACAATAGGGAGAGAGGCGAGTGAGTTGGGGAGGGAGGCAAGAGAGATAGTCAGGTATTCCAAATACATGTGAATCACATCAAATACATGTATCTGTATGTATTTGGTGTGATTCACATGTATATGGAATACCAGATACATAGGTGAGTGGCGAGTGAGATGGGAGGATGGTGAAAGAGATTTGTTATGTATCTCAGATACATGTGAATCCACTTGAATACAGTGTTTCTAGAACAAATTACATCTAATTTTGACTTCATGTATCTCGAGATACATTTATCTAGACGTATTTAGACGTACGAAAGTTTGATAAGATTCATAATATTTTAAATTGAAATGTATTTAAGTAAATTAGTTCCGAAACTAGTGGAATTTCTACAACGTTCCCAAAAGTTTAATCTTACCAAGTTTAATGCTGCAGGCCCAGATATAAGTGGTGGAATTGACAATTCGAGTGATACATTATTTTCACCATTAATCTTTGCAGGTACAGGACCCATTCCTAAAGTGATGGAAATTGGAACCCTAACGAGAGACGGATTTAGAATATTAAATTTATGGAGTCTGAATTACACTATTTTATTTATTGAATAACAAATAAATTATTTATGTATATTAGGTGAGTTTGCTACTATACATATAAAATTAAAGTCAAAATTATTGAATTTTACCGAATTCGTAACTTACTTTTATTAGAGCTTGGCCTTAATTAGCCTAACAGAATCCCTAATATTGATTGTATTTAATGATTGAAATAGGAAAAAATACAATAACTAGGCAACACTAATTGATACTCCGTGTGTTTATTTTTACTTGTTCAGATTGGACTTTAAACACCACTTAACAAATTAGAAAAAACTATCTAATTAGACAAGCATTCATGCCATATTTACTAATTTTTTTATATATTTTGAAATAATTACATATTGTATCACTAATTAATAATTATTATGAGTAGATATACTAAAATACGGAGAAACGAGCGAGATGGTAGGTAGATGAATGAGATAGTCTATATATCTCATATACATATGAATCACGCTAGATACATATATATGATATACTAGATATATGAATTTGGGATATGAAATACGAGAAAAGAGACGAGTGAGATAATCAAATACATATAAATTCACTTGGATACAATGTATTTTAGAACAAATTACATGCTCCTGACAAGTCAAGACATATTTAAGTCTGTGACTTTTCAAACACATCCTTAATGTTTGACAAAGACAAGTTCCTACTATAAAGTTTTACTTTCCAACTGATGAATGTCTAAAATTGTTGTACTTTAATTCTTACGAATGTCCTTTGGAACGATTCAATGGGTTTGGAGAGCGGTTGTTTATACAGATGATTCAGGATCGATCTTTTCTCAACGTCTTATGAGTCGAGCCTGTTAGCATAGGACTTGTCTAGTACAATTTATATTCATATATGGTTTGCAGACTATTACACAATAAATGGTTTATCTGTACACAAAGTGCCTACCGAAAAATCTCTCAGTTCTTATACATATAATTGGTTCTCATCATTATCCGTATTTATTTATTTTTTCTGGAAAAAAAAAACTGAAAGATTTTCTTTGGTTGGATAAAATACAAAACATATTCTAAATTCATGAATCATGTATCTGTCCCAAGACTCCAAACATATACTATATATCACTTCTCAACATTCTAACCAATCACGATAGTAATAAAGTGGTAAATATTCTTTTATTTTGATAAAATATTTTGATTTTGAACTTTGAGTACGAAATCGTGTTTTATTAGAAAATGTTTAATTATTGATTCAGTTAATCTTGCTTTATGTAAGTTATAATTTTCATATAGGAAGGAAATTTAATTTGAATCATTTTTGATTAATTAGGTACAATGAAGCCCAAGATTTTTTGTTCATTGTAAATTGTCCATAATATAGCCCAAGATTTTTTGTTCATTGTAAATTGGCCATAATATAATTTGATTAGGGAAAACTACCTTATTAGACATACATCCATAACATATATACTAATTATATCTATACTTTTAAATAATTACGTATCTTATTATTAATTAAAAATTTCCTATCATATATTGATGAAGATACACCTAGATACATGTATTTCTGCTACTAGATACATTAAAATAGGGAGAGAGGCGAGCAAGATAGTCATGTATCCTAGAGAGCAGATACATGCGAATCACACTAAATACATGTATATGTATGTATCTAGTGTGATTCGTGTGTATTTAGGATACCATATATATAGGAGATGCGAGCGAGATGGGAGACAAACAAGATTTGTTATGTATACTAAATACATGCGAAAATTACACTTAATTTTGACCTCAAGTATCCCGAGATACATGTATCTGGACGTACCAAAATCTAATAAAATTTGTAATATTGCAAACTAGAGTGTATCTAAGTAATTAACTCCTAAATTAATGGGATTTTTATTAGTTTCCAAATTTAATGAATTAATCAACAATTGTTTAATTATGATAACCCAACTCTTGATAGGCAAACAAATTTCAATAAAAAATGAGCAAAAGATTTTTAATTCAAAGAGGTTTTGCGATGAGAGGATTTTTAGGTATTTGTTTATTACTTCCAAATTTTTTAATTAAAAAAGGTCAACTGTTCAAAAAAATAAAAATAAAAAAAATGTAAGCCAATGCAGCAAAATGTGAGATGTGGTGATTTAAACTTGTGACCTAGTTTAGAGCCACTTTAATCAACCTATGCCAATGGGCACTCTCTCAAAATCATATTTAAAAGTATGTTCAAAAGTTAATAAATACATATAGAAAGTAATATTCAATCATTTTTGGGTTAAAGATATTTAACTGATCATCTTTAATTAAAAATAGTTCTACTTCGATTCATAAGTCATACATATAGAAACGTTTTGACAATATGAAGAATAAAGCTAAAACATGGTGAAACGCATGAGATTACTCCCCCTTCTTTTTTGGTTAATTCATTCATCCAAACTTTCATTTTTCACAATGATTGAGGAATTTGACTCGAACCTTTACCATTCAAATTTTCATTTTCTATCATGATTGGGTAGTTTGAACCTTTACCATCCAAATTTTCATTTTTTATCATGATTGGTGAGTTTTATTTGAACCTTTATCATCCAAACTTTTATTTTTATGATGATTGAGGAGTTTGACTTGAACCCTTACTCGATATATTACTGAATATATATATGGACACTAAGCCTCAACTTTCCTTAACTATTCAAAATTCAAGATATAAACCACATTAAGGGGGTGTCCCTTAATTCGATAAGCTGATCTCAAAATGCATAACCTTATAAGATTGTTATTAAACAAAAGAAATTACGGGTTGCTTTTGGAAATTGATTAGACCAATTTTTTTATTAAGTAATTACCCTTCACGTGCCTACTTCACGTTAATCATAACAATCGAGTTTGATCTCTAAGAATAAATAAATTATTGATAAAGAATCATCCTTCTTTAACAAATAATTATACACCATGTGAATCTAGATTAATCATATAATTTTAATACAAAATGGTTATTAATATCTTGTTTGGATGGTTGTTACCTATTGTTACTTTGATGCATGAAATTATATAATGGCGAAAAATATTACAATCTATCAAAAGATTATATTCATTAGAAATACAACACCATATATTATATTATGAAATAATACATAACAACCATCTCATATAATATATAAAAAAGAAGAAGCTAAAGTGATCATATGTCCATATCAATATTCTAACTTAATTAAAATTATTATAAGTATTAATACCTAAAACATTCCTTCTCCTTTTTAAAAAAAATTATTTCTACTGACTTCCCTCACATCATTATCAAAGGCGTGGATAATTACACCAAAAAATTTTGCCCTTATACACCATGATTCAGACAACAATATTAATTAATTATTAGCCACTAATTAAAAATTTAATTCGTTCTTTCAATGAATTCAAAGGTCTATTTTTTAATTTAATTATTCTTATTAATTCCATGGCTTCTTCTTTTCATATATTCCACCATTTCCCACCCCTTTGAGGAGTTCAAGCATTAGCCATGATCTTTAATTTCATAATTTTAAATTTTTATAAAATGACAACTTGTGTATCGATCGGTTCGGTTCATTTACCGGTTATCGATTTGTAGATATGCTAAACCGTTAAGAACCATTAAGATATTACTTATCGGTTATTGATCGTTATCGGTTTAACCTTTAAGATTTGACACGAAAAATAAATGATTGTAAATCACTTAGTGATAGATTGTGTTATGCTCAAAAGCAACACTAACACATTGTAGAATAACCGAAAGTTTGACTGTCAGAAATAAAAATCTGAAACTAAATCTTAAGTCAGGGACTTTATATACCGGATGATATAAATATAATTTATTACTCTAATTCACTATCGAGTTATAGGTTAACCCGTTAAGAAAGAACTTCAAACCGTTCAAACCTGATAACCAGATAATAAAAAAAAATCAAAACTGTTAAACTAATAACTCATTACTGGTAAACCAATAACTTTTTTTGATTTAGATTATCGATTTTGGTTCGATTTTGAACGGCCCTAAACAATAACATATATAGTAAAATTTGTGGTTGACCAAAGTTCTAAAGTGCTTTCGCAAAAAAAAAACTCTCTTTTAGCTTTTAGAATTACTTAAATCAAAACACTTACTATTTTATTCCTTCTAAAAGCTTGGTCAAACATCTTAACTCTATGAAATAGATACTTCTTCGAAAATAAAAAGATAAGCATATTTCACTTTCCATAAAACTTTCCTTAAAGCTTGATCAAACAAACAAATATTATTATAATTAGATTTAAGTTTGACTATTCGTAAGGAACCACTTAAATGGTAATTTATGGAAAGAAGAGTCAACTATATAGTATATTATTAAACCCATGAGTAACACATTATACAATATTATAAATGGTTTTTAGTAACCTTGTCCCTCTTGCTTAATCAATTTAGCAAGAATAATACAAGAATCATCAAACAAAAACTCTCTTTTTCCTCTTAAAAAGTGACATCACTAGTATTATTTATTTTGTTCCTATATATACACTTATTTGATATCCCTTTTGCTTAATTATAATCCATTATTAACAAAAGTTAATTAGTACTAATGGAGCTGTTTTATGATGCTAAAGCTGTAAGATTTAGAAGCCATTTAAACAAATACTTAGTAGCCGATGATGATCAAAGAACTATCCGGCAAAGCCGGAACGGCTTATCGAGAAAAGCTCGGTGGCTGGTGGAGCTTCCAGACCCCGAAAACAGCCACCTTATACGGCTGAGAAGTAGCTCCGGCATGTACCTCACTGCTTCTGATGAGCCGTTCCTTTTGAGCCTGACAGGTGTTGTAACTTTCTCGTACAGTTTTTGAATATCTAAATTCAATTTATACTTTCAAAGATTGGTTCAAATCAACTCCCCGGAAATGAAACATTTCACGTAAATTGGAACAGAGGAAGTACTAATTCAGAGTTTAACTTGTATATACATACAAAAATATATATATATTTTAGACTATCAAGTTACATGTAATTACTTGTTATGATAGATAACTTGTCTTATTTTTAATATTGCGGATTCTATTTTTTTTATGAAAAGTTATAAACATCTTTTGAATGACTTAGTTTATCTACACCATTGACATATATATTATTACCAAAAGCTCGATACGAGTCTAAATCCATCCGCAAATAGTAGCTATCGTCTATATATAGTGAGTTTTGTTCAGAAAATTCCGAACTCATAAAATTAAAATCCTGAATTCGTCTTTAATCTTACGTCTCATTATTAGCAGGAGAAAAGAAGGTTCTTCAAACATCACCGGAAAATATGGAGGATGTGAAGATTATGTGGGAACCATTAAGGTATGGATTTCAAGTGAAGTTAAGAGGTTATGGAGGAAAATTTTTGAGTGCAAGTGGAGGGACACTAAGATGGAGCAATAGAGTTACTCATGATAGTCCTCATAGTGCTACTACACATAATTGGATTTTGTGGAATGTTGAACCTGTCGATGTACCGGAAGATGAGTCGTTGACGGATTATTTGACGATGGTTTCAAACTTTTCGTCGGTTTCCGATGAACTTTCTACCTTGGATTTGGGTTCTCCCATGTCTATGCATTCAAGTCTCTCTTTCTCACCTAAGGTAATATGACTCTTTCTAATTGTTGTTTTTTCTTTTCATAACTACTTGATTTGCCACATTTGAGCTGAAGATCTTTCGAAAACAGACTCTCTACCTCCACGAGGTGGGGTCTACGTACACTTTACCCTCCCCAAACCCCATAAGTCTACACTCTATAACTCTTTCCCAGAGTCACAAACTCTAAAAATAAGTTCACATAAATTGAAACGCAAAAATGGTGACAATGGTAATAGTCATTAGCAGGAGCAAAAAACGTTTTATCAGTTCTAAAGAGCAAAATGAAAAGAGTAATTAGTTAAACATTTTTTTGTTTTTGACAGAGTCCTCTAACTAGAAGACCAGCAATGGAGATTTTCCAAAAAGCAAAAGCCGTTCGTCTACAGAGTCGCCATTACAAGTACTTAACAGCTTTGGAAGACGGAGAATCCGTCACCCAAGACCGTAATGGCGCTTCACAAAATGCAAAATGGACTGTTGAATTTGTCGAGAAAACTGACAATGTTATCCGCCTAAAAAGCTGTTATGGCAAATACCTCACAGCATCAAATCAGTCTTCTCTTCTTGGTATGACTGGTCGGAAAGTCCTGCAGACTCTGCCTAATCGACTCGATTCTTCAATTGAATGGGAACCCATCAGAGAAGGGAATCAAGTGAAGCTTAGGACTCGATATGGGCAATTTTTGAGGGGTAATGGTGGAATTCTTCCATGGAAAAACACTGTGACTCATGATATTCCTTATCAGACGGCTACACAAGATTGGGTACTTTGGGATGTTCATGTTGTTGAAATCTTGGGTGATTCCTCTGTTGTTCCTAAGAGGCCATCACCATTAGGCCTTCCTTCAGATTCATGTGCTTCTGAATCTACATCTACCTCTGTTGTTTCCTCAGAATCCTCAAGCTTATCTAGACAAGAGGTACTAAAGTTTCCAACTTTACTTGGAATGTGAATTCGTGAGCTGACAAAATCAACTTATATTTTTGGTAATTCGTTTAATCTGTCCAAGTTTGAACTTACTTGCCAACAGGTTGAAGTCGAAATGACTCATCAAATTATTGAGTTAAAATTGATCAAAATACTATATGGAGCAGGTCAAAATACAATTTAAAGTCAAATAACAAAATCAGTTTTGGAGATTATATAAGTTTGAAAGAATTTACGAAAGATATTGTTAAGCGTCCCACATTGGTTGAAGGATAAGTTATTTGTTTCGACAATTCTCTTCTTATAAGCTAACTTTTATTGTTGAGTTAGACCAATCAGTGTCAAGCCCATGTTATTGTGTGTCCCAATGTTGTGTGCCCATATTATATTGTCAGCGCTCCAATTGTCTTGGCAAGTCTGGAGGGGTGTTAATTGTCCCACAATATTGTTTGTCTCCTTATACGATCTTTGACAATCATATAAGGACTGTTGTCAATGCTCCAATTAATGGGTTGGGTTTGATCCATTATTTGACCCATCTTGACTCAACCTATTTTGATCCAACACAGTTCTAGCCTGGTTGAATCATGACCCAATTATTGATTTATCCGTTTTGACTTGCCCAGATTTGATCTACACCATGTTTTGCCACCTCTAGTGAATTCAGTGATTTTGTTATGGTACTCAATTTTCTTCCTTTTGTTTTTGCAGTCAAGTGATTCTTTTGCTAAGTTGGGAGATGGGAGGTTTATATTTTACTATATTGCTGATGAATTTGGAGAAATTGATGAGAAAATGGAGGAACTTTGCATAACCTTTGATGGAAATACTGTTGAGGAGCTAACTAAGACGTTGGAGGACGCAACAGGGCTTGATGAAATTATTGTGTGTACTAAGAGTCCTTTGAATGAGAAGCTTTATCCTCTCAGCTTGCAACTTCCACCCAACAATACAACTATGAATGTTGTTGTATTGCCAAAAGGTGAGGCTTTTACTCGTCTTGAGTTTGTTACATTTTGTAAAAGTTCTGGAATTTTGGTTCTAAATAGACTAGAATGTTCATTGCCATTAAAATAGCATGAGCTTGCTTTACATAGAGTTTGTGTAAGATTTTATGTCCTTGTGTTGAGTGTAAACTCGTAAAAGACGATTATGGGTAGCTCAGGTTAGGCTTAATATCAACTATAACTAGAAGGTGTCAAATCAATAGGGGAGCCTTGGAGCTTATGTTGCTCGGGTTCTCCAACAATGTCACCGCATCCATGTCGGATCCTCCAAAAATGCACTATTCTTGGAGTATCCGACACACATCTATCAATATTTTTGAAGAGTCTAAGCAACATAAAATAAAATGGAGCAAAGGTAAAGTTGTCTCTATGTGACCTGTAGGTCACATGTTCGAGCCATGGAAGCATCCATTAATGCTTGCATTAGAGTAAGATGTCTACATCACACCCCTAGGGGTGCAGCCCTTCCCTGAGTTTTGCGTGAACACGAGAGGCTTTGTGCATCGAACTGTCCTTTTTTTAATTTTTCTTTTTAATTCCCAAAGGTGTTAACATTTTGGTGAAGATACTTTGGAGACAATTTTAATATTATTTCACTTATAAGCTGTAATAAGTGAACAAAAGAAAATTATCACTTCTAGGTTAATGGTAGCTTATCATATTCTGCCCAAACAAAGTGAATTAGTTATGTTTTAGGTTTTTACATAGTAGTCACAATGCTTATTGACTTGTAACATTTTTTTCCCCCTCAAGCTATTACTCCAGATTCTCTTTCAGACCATATGTCCAGCATTCCCGAGTTGAATGGTTCGAATTTCAGTGAATGGAAGGAGCAATTACAAATTACTTTGGGATGTTTGGATTTAGATTTGTGTTTCAGAATTGATGAACCATTCAAAGAATGTGCCAACTATGCTACTTGGGAACACTCCAACCAGTTAAGCCTCATGATCATGAAGAGTAAGATTGCTAAGAATATCAACAAATCAATACCAGATTCTACTCGAGCAAGAGAGTTCTTGGCATCTGTTGAGCAACAATTCAAGGCTTCCGACAAGCCATTAATAGGTATGCTCATGGAAATATTTACGACTAAGAAATACAATGGGACTAGTGGTGTGCGCGAGCACATTATGGAAATGGATGATATGGCAGAACAACTTAAATCAATGGATATGACCATTTCAGAATCCTTTTTGGTGCAATTCGTTCTCAATTCTCTTCCTTCTCAATTCGGCCCATTTAAAATTAGCTATAACACAAATAAGGAGAAATGGACCATGGATGAACTCATTGTGATGTGTGTTCAAGAGGAGGAACGATTAAAGAGAGAAGGATTGCTATCGGGTCACTTAGCATCACAAGGTCATAAAGGAAAAGGACCAAAGGAAGCGAAACCAAAGGGAAAGAAATCACCAAATCATGGAAATCTGAAGTGCTTCTTTTGCAAGGAGAAGGGACACTTGAAGAAGGATTGTCCGAAACGCAAGACTTAGTTTGAAAAGAACGGTAATTCAATTGCTTATGTATGTCATGAATCAACTAAGTTGATGTTTTTTTTAATATTTGGAGGTTTGATTTTGATGCCATGACACATTTAACTTTTTTTTTGCAGGTTGGTTACAACCTGAGACCTAGAGTGAAAATATTCTCATGGGGAATAAAGCTCCTTCAATTAATTCTAAAGAGACTGATAGCTAATTTTCAGTAGTAGTTATTGACAAAGTTTGAACAATACCTACCTATTGTATTGCTTATATTTCTAGAAATTTTGTTTCTTTGCCCTGATGATCAAGGATATTATATTAAGTTCGGAAATAAAGTTTCAAGGTATTTTCGTGTAAATAAAATTAGTATTTATTCTTCCCTTTCTCTTAATCTTTTTTTGCCTTACATGTGGTAACAAATAATGGAACCAAAAAAACACACACAGTGGTTTACGTTGGTTACAACTATGTACAAACGTCCTAGATAAATTTTAAACTAACAATGGGTAATTCAGCAGGCCAAGATAGAATCTTATGAATTGACAATTGGATTTATAAATGTGTACATTATTTTCACCAATAATCTTTGCAGGTACAGGACCCATTCCTAAAGTGATGGAACCGAACACGATCTCTAACAATAATTTCAACATCAAAGACTTTTGAAATTAATTTGGTTACATTGTGACAATCACTGCATATACGCAAATTCTTGAAAATGCGTAAAGGAGTACCTGGTTTTAGTTTCAGAAGTCCATAAGCAATGGCAAGTCTCTCACTGTGCAGTTTAAGTGACTGTCTCTTTCCATTATCAAGTTCATCAACCGTTGATGCGTGTGATAGGTCAGGAACATACCCTGCTGCTTGGAGTTTTTTTTCTATAACATCCAAAAACTCGTAAATTTCTCTAGTATGCAAATGAGAAGTATCTCCAGCGAAAAACTCATGGAAAACACCATTAATTTCAATTAAACTACAACCCGGATCTTTTCTAATACCCTTATCGGTCATCAATTTCCTAATCATTCCAGCCTCGTCCCATCGGTTAGCAGTTGCATATACTCTTGACAGAAGAACATAAACACCGCTAGTGTCACTTCCTTCAGACTCCATTATTTTCCTAGCCACTTCTTCACTGAACTCTATGTCAGCATTTTTCTTGCAGCAACCATCAAGAAGACTCCTCCATATTGCTGCATCAGGTTTCATTGGCATGTTTGATACAACATCAAGAGCTTTGTCAATACGCCCCGCACGTGCCAAAAGGTCAACTAGACAACCATAGTGCTCTAAAACAGGCCTAATCTTATACTCGGAAACCATTTTATCAAAATAGCTACGACCCTCATCAACCAAGCCCCTATGATTACAAGCACTCAAAATACCAACGAATGTGATCGAGTCAGGCATTACTCTTTTACTAACCATTTGGTTAAAACAACGAAACGCTGCCTCAACCTCCCCGTGCATTGCAAATCCTAATATCATCGTATTCCAAGAATTCAAATCACATCTACTCATCCTCTCGAAAACCTGAACAGCTATATCCACCGAACCACATTTACAATACATATTCAGTAAACAATTATTCACCAGCAAATCAAAATCTACGGAACTCTCACACTTCCTCAAAATATAAGCATGAGCCCATATCCCCAACGATAACGCACCCAAACCAGCACAAGCATCAAGAACACTCTGCATCGTATACCCATCAGGCTCAAACACCTTCTGCATCTCCGAAAACATTCTCAACGCATTTTCAAACTCACCCGATTGAACCAGAGCATCAATCATAACATTCCAAGAAACCAAACTTCTCTCAGGCATTTCATCAAACACCTTCCTTGCATCCTTCAAACACCCACAAGACGAATAAAAATGAATCAAACTATTATTCACATACACATCTGAATCAAACCCAAGTTTCACCGCAACCCCATGTGCTTGTTTCCCTTCAGAAAGAGCAAAAAGATAAGCACAACCCTTGAGCACAAATGGGAAAGTATGTTTATCAGGCTCAACACTCTTAACCATTCTTTGAAAAAGCAAAAAGGCTTCACCTTTACGATCATTACTATGAGCACAACCTCTAATAAGAGTATTCCAAATGAAGGAATTGGGGTTTTCCAAATTACCAAAGAGTTTAAAACTATAATCAAGATCATTCATGGAAGCAAAATGGAGAATTCTGCTGTAGAGGAAAAGGGCATCTGGGTGGTCTAATGGGGTTGTACGAAGAGTATAAGCGTGTACTTGTTTGAGCTGAGAAATTGAAGTGCATTGCGTCAAGATTTGGAGGATATGGCGTCGATGCTCACTAGTATTGGTGTTGATGGTGAGAGTTGTTGTTGGCCTTGTTGGTGTTGTTGATAGAATCATCTTTTTTTCACATATCCCTCTACTAGGGTGAATGTTTAAATTATCGAAATATACCGCCCAATATAAAATATTACTTCTCATAGTTCAATATGATATATTATAGAGATAAGTATTGAAAACACCCTTAAATTCGGCCTGAATTATTAGTTTCATTATCGAAATATTGACGACATGAAAACACCCCTAAATTCCTGCCACTTTGTTTGATTAATCGAACTTAAATACACCCTCGATCTTGCAACATAAGTGAAACCCACCCCTAAATTTCAGTCAAGTTAAGGGGTGTTTTTAACACTTCTCTCAACTTTTTATTGAGAGTATCATGCTCCTACAAGAGTTTGGAACCACTTGCTATGTCATGTGACAGATCGATGATGTATCTAAGTTTAGTTAGTCATGTAGAGTGATGTTTTTAACAATGTCAATAGTTTGGGGACGAAACTAATAATTTGCGTCAAGTTCAGAAGTATTTTCAATACTTCCCTCTGTATAATATTATGTATAAATTTTAGGAATCACATAGTTTTAATATGAAATTACAATCTATCCCTATTTAGTTTGTAATTACATTAATCCCTGAAAAAGTAAAACAAATCGGATACATAATATGTAGCTCGGATACATTAAAAACTAGCTCAGATACATTATAAATAAATTGGATACATAATATGTAGCTTGGATACATTAAAAATTAAGCTCGGATACATTATAAAATAAATTGGATACATAATATGTAGCTCGGATACATTAAAAACTAGCTCAGATACATTATAAATAAATTGGATACATAATATGTAGCTTGGATACATTAAAAATTAAGCTCGGATACATTATAAAATAAATTGGATACATAATATGTAGCTTGGATACATTAAAAATTAAGCTCGGATACATTATAAAATAATTTAGAATTAGAAGAGAAATAAGGGATTTTAGAGGTTTTTAGAAATAGAAGGGAATATTAGAAATAAGGGAAACATAAGACGTATATTTTAGTAATTTTTTCTAATATTATATCTAAGGGAAAAACACTATATATAATGTGTCAATCTTGTATAAAAGTGTATAATAGTATATTAAAGGGTGTTTAAATATGGGCTAAACCACGTTCAATGTTATATACTCCCTCTGTTTCAATCTATGTGATGTAGTTTGACTTGACATGAAGTTGAAGATCTAATATATTAAGTTTGAATTACTCAATATTGAAATTTTCATGAATAAGTGCAAAGAAAAAAAGATTCTTAAAGCTTTTGAATCATAAACATTTGTATAGCTATAAATCATTTCACGAAGAATAAAATGAGCATTTTAAAGTTAAATTATTACTAAATAAAGTTTGTATTATTCTTTTTGAGATTTGACTAAAAACAATGAATAATAAGTGCAAGGAAAACATGTATTCAACATTTCTCATCTTCACAAAACAACACTCCAAGTGAATACTTTTTTTTTTTCATTAGCTAAAATAAGATAACTAAAAGCTCTCTGATTACACCTATGATCATATCTTAATCTTCTTTCTTACACTTAAAATTACATTTTCCAAAATAACACTTAGCAGCAAAACATCCACAATTAGGAGGACAACTCTTAACACAATCATCATCAGTGTTGCAAGTAATTACTTTTGGTGTAGGTATACATATACATTTCTCCAAGAAACATATATAAAATCCATCTTTGCATAATGTAAAATCATCACAATCATCTTGTATTTGACATGTTTGATCTCCCAACACCACACATGATGGTGAACCTATGAATTAATCCATGAAAAAAATAATGTTAATTAACCAAAACGTGACTTTTGTAGGTCAATAAGTAAACAAATCGTAAACGATTAAAATATATCTAAATCTTTTATATGTGTGCACACGCACACATATACACGTGTATATATGTGCACAAAAAAATTGTTACCTAACAAAATGAACACAACAATAATGGAAAGCACAATGGTTGATTCTTTCTTCATCTTAATTCAACACAATTACTATATATCTCGAATTTCAATGATAATCTTTTTTTCTTTTGTACAATATGAATTCATAACATTACTCATGTTATATATAGATGGTGCAACAACTTACTAATTGAATTGATTCAATAAATTTCCAAATGTAGGAGAGATGATAAGAGTAACAAATGCAATTCATCAGTCAACTTCCTTGGAAGGTAAAAAAAGGAAATAAATTAATATTTCCATTTATTTTATGTTACTGTTTAAAAAATAATTCTCTAGTTTGACTTGACACATAGTTTAAGAAAAATAATTAACAAGCTTTTTTCAGTCATGTGATCCTAAATTAAAATCATGTCAAATGTACCGAAATATTTGTTAATCTTGTGACCTTAAACATGTCACGTGAAAAGTTGAAATTAAAGTGTTGTCAAAAAAGAAAGAGGTCAACTCTTCTTTTTTGAATAGACTTAAAAGGAAAGTAAATTATTCCTTTTTAAACGGAGAGAGTACTCTCTCTATTCCATATTAAGTAAATTTGTGAGACAACACAAATATTAAGAAAACATTTGATGACATAATTTAAACCATATTTTTCACTATTATCCTTAGTGAAGTCATAAATATAACTTTGTAACTAGTGCAATTTATCTCCTAGAAAATATCAAACTTCATCAAAGTAAACGACAAATATGGAAAAAATTTCAAACATTCATCTTGAACTTTGAACAATTATGTTATTTTGAATAATAAAATAAACTTTAATAATTCACTTAATATGGAACAGTGGAGTATTAAATAAGAATTACAATTATGAAATGCGTATTACATACTAATAAAACTACTCTAATTAATTTGCATGTTCACTATTAAAAACAAGAGAAAAATAGATGGATTTTTATTAAATAAGAATTACAATTTCACTATGCAGAAACTTCTTATGAAAGATATACACATAGAGATACTGTTTTTATTTTGATTAATTACAAGCATATGATAAGAAGCATCGATGAATCATCTTTTTCCAAGGTCCCTTTTACAAAGGTGAATGTTTAAATTAAAAAATGAACTCTTTCTTCTTCTTTTTTTGGAGAAATTTTTAAAAACATACAGCCCAACACAAAGCATAACCCAACGAACAATATTATAATTTATATCCGTGGAAAAACACTATACATAATTACTATAATACTATAGTATAACTCACTAACTTAAATGTTAAATTACTATAATACCCACTAAAAACACTCCATAACTTTGAATGTAAATTACTATAATACCCCAACAATAAACACCCAAATTTAGTAGGGAAAATTGTATGAAATAACAAACTATTAATTCAAATTAAATGTTATAGCCATAGTTTATTTTAATTGTAATTCGCAGCAAACATCCCCTTTTTTTGCAATCTGATTCGATATACAATTAGCCATTTTCGGTATACAATTAGCCATTTTATACATTTTGGTATAAAATGTATAAAATGTGTTTGTGTTTGTATAAAGTGAGAGAAAAGTGTATACATAAATACAAATACATATATTTTCGTCCTATACACTTATAATTATACAAATACAGATCTTATTATACAAATTACAATATATAAATGAATTTGTACAAAACTGAACAATTTAATGGGGTTGTTCGAAGAGTATAAGCGTGTACTTGTTTGAGCTGAGAAATTGAAGTGCATTGTGTCAAGATTTGGAGGATATGGCGTCGATGCTCACTAGTATTGGTGTTGATGGTGAGAGTTGTTGGCCTTGTTGATAGAATCATTTTTTTTTCTCATATCCCTCTACAAGGGTGAATGTTTAAATTATCAAAATATACCGCCCAACATAAAATATTACGTCATGTAGTTCAATATGTAATATTACAGAGAAAAGTATTGAAAACAGTTTTAAATTCGACTTGAATTATCAGTCCCATTCTCGAACTATTGACTTCCTGAAAACACCCCTAAATTCCCGCCACTTTATTTGATTAATTGAATTTAAATACAACATGGATCTTGCAACATAAATGAAACACACCCCTAAATTCCAGCCAAGTTAAGGAGTGTTTTCAACACTTCCCTCGACTTTTTATTGAGAGTATTATGCTCCTACAAGAGTTTGAGACCACTTGCTATGTCATGTGGCAGATCGAAGATGTATCTAAGTTTAGTTAGTCATGTAGATGTGTGTTTTTAACACTGTCAATAGTTTGGGAACGAAACTAATAATTTGACTCAAGTTCAAGAGTGTTTTCAATACTTCCCTCTATATAGTATTATATATGAGGGAAAAAACACTATACATAATGTGTCCTTGTATAAAAGTGTATAATAGTATATTAAAGGGCGTTTATGCACAAATATGGGCTAAACCACGTACAATATTATATACTCTCACCGTTTCAATCTATGTGATGTAGTTTAATTTGACACGAAGTTGAAGATCTAATATATTATACACTATACACTTATAATTATATAAATACAGATCTTATTATACAAAATTACAATATATAAATGAATTTGTACAAAATTGAACAATTTATATAAAAATTGGATGTTTGTTAGCGAATTATACACATTCAAAAAGCTCCTATAGCAAAACATAAAAATTTGCTATGGAGAGCAATTATGCAAACTATAGTTATAACATACAAATATGATTTTTATGTTTGCTATATGTGAAAGTTGCTCAATTTAGTATATCTTTTATGTTTATTTATTTATTTATATTATATTAGAAACATACACTTTTTCACATTGGAGGGTTGTGACTTTTTCGAAAAGTTGTCACTATTTCAAACAATTGTGACTTTTTCGATGAGTTGTGACCTTTTCAAAGAATTGTGACTTTTCTAAATGGTTGTGACTTTTCTGATAAGACACAATAAGCACATGTTCATACTTTCATACTATCCTTTGATGACTAATATATATAAGGGGTCCCCCCATCTTCTCTCTCTCTCTCTCTATATATATATATATATATATATGTCTGTTAGACCCGTAGTCTAACTAAGCAAATGACCTGCGAGCATGGCAAGAATTTGTGCATTGGTCTTGACATGTATGTGGGCAAAACAGTGCATCAAAGGTTCAAGGTGCTTGGGTGTTGGCAAGGCATCTTGGACGTACAAGGCTTACGTGTGGGCAGAGTCGTCGGCAAGACAAGGCAGTGTGTTGGCTTGACAAGGCAAGGCTGTGGGACTTGACGATGGCAAGACAAAGGCATTTACAAGAGCTGCTTAAATAAGACTAAGTGTTGGAAGCAGGCTGAAATATTCTAAGTGTTGAAAGCTAGCTGAAATGTTCTACGTGTTGGAAGTAGGCTGAAATATTCTAAGTGTTGAAAGTGTTATGGAATGGAAGAAACTAGAAAGAGAAATTAAAGAGAGAATGAATGACAACTCTTTGTATTGATTCTTACATTGATTCAAATAGAAGAGTACATCCCTATTTATAAATAATTAAGGAGAATCCTTCTTAAAGGAGAATCCTTCTAGATACTAAACTAAAATAAAACTAAATATTTTGTAATTAATGTAAACCCTAGACTTGAAAGGAAATTAAATACTATAAAATATTTTTAGACTAAAAAGAAAAAGTAAAAAGATTCTACCAAATTTCAACAGAAAGTAGCATGAAATATTCTAAGTGTTGGAATGTTGTAATTTCGGTTAAGTGTTAGAATATATTTGAATTCGAAATATATTCTATCTCTAGAATTATAGCGGTTGAGACTTAGTTTAAATTCTGTAATGACAAGTGTTGGACACATGTCAATTGTAACTGCCTATGTAAATGTCGCAACTGCCTTGTGCAGAAATTTTAAAAGGTGAAAATTTTGTCTAAGGCAAATGAGAAATGTTCTGGCCTTAGATAAATTTATGAAGCCTTTCCTTGTATTGATTTTGATATTAATAAAGGTTGGGAAGAGTTCCTGTAAAGTGTTGTGTTCATTACTTTAGTTTGCCGCCTAAAATAAAGTTAAGTATTTCTATACTTGGTCAAAAACATGAGGGTGTAAGGCTGAAGTGTGCAAGTGTTTGCAGGCTGCCTGGTAGTGGTGTTAACGAAATCACCCCTATTTCATGAACTCACTAAATTGAATTAAACTATTATAATACCTCCAACTAAAAACACTAATGTAGTATATCTTCTATATTTTATATGATGTTTATTTATTTGTATTACATTAAAAGTAGACACATTTTCACATTGAAGAGTTGTGATGACTTTTTTGAATAGTTATGACTTGTTTCAAGGATTGTGTCTTTTTCAAAGGGTTGTGACTTTTCTGATAACGCACAATAAACATATATGGTTCATATTACGTACCTTTTGTTTGCTATTAGTAAAGGGGTTTAGTGACATGATTTTCTATTCTTTCATCTTGTTTTTTATTTATTTATTATTATTATTATTATTATTGAATATCTTTTCTTTTCTTTATTTTTTTTTGTGTTTGTTTCCAGTCTATTAGACTTCTTTAGTTAAATTTTCTATGAAAAAATGTATCTTTTTGGGCTAAAAAATTTAGTTCAAATTCATGAACTTTTAAAGTATATATACTACTTAGCATAGGGTACGAATGTGTCACGACAAAAAATGGACGTGATGATACTTGTCTTATCCCACTAAGATAAGTCAGCCTAAAATCCAAATATAATGATAAAATATTGAAGTAAAATAACAAAGAAAGTTTAAAACCAAATAATAATGCGGATAACAAAGTTAACTTAATTAAACCCCCAAAATCTGATTGTCATGACACAAGTCTCTAATGTATTTACAACTGATTTGAAAGAAAAATATAAGTCTTAATGTAATTATTTCCAGAGAAGAACAAGAACATAATAAGGAATAAGAGGGTCCACTGAGATGACAAACAACTACCTATCAAGTGTGCACAGTGAAGTCTTGGACACATAATGAAAAAAGGATAATCACGAAGATCCAGGTTTATTACCTACACAAGTGTAGAAACAAGGGGTGAGTACTAAACAATACTGTATTCAACAAGTAAACTACCCAACACAAGGTAAGTAATATAAAATACATGTACTCCTAACACTAGAACTGAACCTCCACAACTATAACCTGCATAAACCAACACAGCTTAATAGTTCACAATTTACATAACACATAGTTCAATAACATCTCTTCAATAATTACACATCAGCAACACACAAGATTAAGTTCACCAATCACATGTTCCACAGAAAAGTACTCACAAGTTCACAAATGATAAAGATGTGCAATACAATGAAATACAATGCCAAGGTTAGTGATGCATGCTTGACCTAATGATACACACCCGATGTCTCTCAATCAGGGACTTATGGGGGACTTATTAGTCCATGCATTCGTTGCGGCACACGAAACGACCATCAAATATATATATATTTGTCGTGACGCACGATATGTCCCCCAAAATGATACATCCTCTGTAATTCCTTATTCTTCCTCAATTCACAAAACACTTTTCACAATCATGTCTCAGAACCAATGCAAATAGGCATGTTCACACAAATAATGAGGTGACAACCATTTTCATAGTAAGTCATAATTCACTACAACACAATCGTGATACAAAATCAACAATGAATCAACAAACCTTTCAAATCATTCTCAACACATCACACATCAATATATAATCAACTTGTTTTTTCTTACCCCTTTCATCATTATCATTCAATATAGACAAGTCAACCCATCACCAAGTTCATTACTCCCGACATATACAACAAGGAAATAAGAGATTCTATACACTTGTCTCAATCAAATAAACAATCACTCAGGAACTGAAACTGAAATTTTCCCTTTGGTTGAACTTCCTAATCAATGCAATCTATTCAAATAAGTAATCATAATAAGATTTCGAGACTAACAACACTCATATCAAGCATTTTGAAAATGGAGTCAAATCGACCCAAAAACCCAATTCTAAAAATGAGGGTAAATATGAAAATTAGTATAAAGTGTGTTACCTAATGAATTTGGAAACTAACGGTGAAAATTAAATTGTAAACGAAGTTGAATAGAACCTAAAATCCCCATTTATAAACACGAGTTTCTTAAAATTTTTCGAAGGTTTGAACCCAAAATCATTAATTAAGAGGAAAGATCTTTGATATGAACATTGAATAATAAAGAGGGGGAGTTGAAATACATAACAAAATCGAAGTTCTTTTAAAAATCTACTTTGATACACCGAGCTTGCAAACTAAAAAATGAAGATAATAGGATTGAAATCCCAATTTTGAGAATGAAATACTCAAATGAAATACTACCAGCCCCTTGAACCATCACGAACATGGACTGAGTCTCGTGAACGTGATGACTAAGAAATCGCCGTCTTCAGCCCCGCAAACGCGAAGGTCTACAAACTCTGACTCTTCGCGAACATAGGCAGGGTGCCGCAAACATGAAGGTTCCCAGACCTATTGCATCTCGCACCTAGAAACGACTATAAAGAGTTTAAAATATGAAAATATTGATTTTTGGAAAGAATAAGGAAATCTGGAAATTTTGTCTAAGTTAAGAAAGTGAGTTTTGGCCATTTTCAAATGGCCATAACTCCTAGCTCAGGAGAATTTAGGAGCAGCTCTTGTTATGGTTGGAAATAACTTGGAGATATCTTTCCAACGCCGCCGATATTACACGATTTTGACATCATATGAGTGAGATATGCCTTTCGAAAGTTGGGCTGTTGGATTGAGGAAAGTCCCAATCCGGATTTAGGGAAGGGCAAAGTAGTCTTTTCTCTAATTAATTTCCTAATTTGATTTTAGGGATTTATTGGGGTAAAAACATGACTTAGTCAGCTTGGATAATTGAGAAATACGCTTAGGGCTTGGAGAAGAGAGAAAAGAAGAAAGAAAGGGAGAAAAAGGCAAGAATTCATCAAGATCATCCAAGCTTGAGAGTGGAATTCGTCGGGGGTGATCCATATTAAGATATGTGAGATCTTTACGTGTTGGGTTAGTTCACCCAAACACCAACTTGTTTCAATTCAATTGTTTTGAGTTGTTTACATGTTGAAGAAGTAAGGTTCTTGAAGAATAAATTGTAGAATTCTTGTTGGTTGAGTTGTTGATGCTTGGGGGTGAGTTGATTCATGTTTCCGAGTTATTTTTCTAGTTAGATTGGTTGTATATTGAGGGTACAATTGATCCTAAGTGTTTGGGGAAGGAACTATGGAAGTTAGGGAGGTTTAGAGAGGAAGAACGGAAGAGAAAAGTCGGAAGTCGCTGGGCAAAAAGGGCTGGGGCGCCGCACCTGCCAGAGAGCCACAAAAACTTCTCTGAAATTTGGCCTCTGGCGTGTCACGCCAGCCAGACTTCTCTGAAGTTTGAGGGCTGGCGCCCCGCGCCTCTCAGAGCGCCAGGGACGCCAGTTCTTCCCATTCGTTCCCCACCTTTTCGTACTTGTTCCTAAGCGATGTACCTATGTTTTCTAGTTGTTTCCAACACTCTAAGGTACATCTAAACATCATGAAATCATCCATAAACATGAGATCATGAACCTTGAATCCATAATCCAATTCAAGGAAAGTTATGATCAATTAAAGTCAAAGTTTAGAAGTTAAGAAGCAAGTCAAAGCCAAGTTTCTTAAAGTTTTCACGAGTCTTTAACAAACGTTTTAAATTCGTTTTAAGGCTCAAGTTTAAAGTTAAGCAAAGAGTAAAGAGTTGAGTCCATTTCTCAAAAAGTTATAAGGGAACTAAGTATTCCCAAAGAGTTTATAAATGTCTTCACATTTGAGCAAGAAAAGGGAACATTGATTCCAAGAGAGCTTTTAAGCTAAATTTTGAGTAATTATCTCAATTCAAAGAAAGAATTTTGTTTTTACAAACATATGAGCTAAGTGTCTTTTGGGAGTAGTATTGAGCACCGATATGGAGATGCGAGTTCATATTAACTCAAGTCTCCATAAACCATGTAGCCATCATGGGTAGTAAAGGATCACACTTTTTAGACGACTCCTTAAGATGTTTTTAGCATAGAATAGTGGATCCACTAAGTTAAGTGTTCTATATGACGGCAAATTATAGGACAGTTCTGGCAGCGTGGGCAACACGCTGTATCACCACTTAGGCTCATAGTGGTGGTTGTCGGTTAGAGAAACTCCCAAAAAGTTATATTGTATTTTTATATAAACACTGAGTATTATTGTATTTTTCAATACATTGTGTTGCTATCTACAGTTTTACAGCTTTCCATATATATTGCATCTTTTACTATTGCTT
>NW_006239166.1:537280-541146 GCF_000226075.1 Solanum tuberosum
TATTATGATGCAGACGCAGGTAACCAGGATCAGCATCCAGCGCGCCGTTGATCCAGTTGAGCACTCCAGAGTCAGTGGTGAGACTCCTTGCATTCCGGAGGACTATTTTATTTCGCTTTCTGGTTTTTTTCTTTATTAGGATATTGTTGGGTCTGTCCCAACATCCATCTCAGTATTATAGAGGCTTTATTGACAGTTAGACAGTTAGTATTGAGTCTCTCATCTATGTATTTGCAAATACTTTGTTTTGAGACATAAATTGCCATTTTGGCTAAGATGTTATCATTTAAACTATTGCATTGAGTTTATTTTGTTGAGTTAAGTCTTCCGCTGAGTTAAGTAAGCCAGGCCAAGGGTCCGCTTAGGGCCAACGATGGTCTTTGAGTGCCGGCCACGTCCTGGGTGTAGGCTCGGGGCTTGAGAAACTTGGTATCAGAGCACAAAGTTTAAGAGTCTTAGGGAGTCTATGAAGCCGTGTCAGTAGAGTCCTAGTTATCGGTGTGAAGCGCGCCACATATATAATTAGGAGGCTGCAACATTTAGGAAATTGTTCACTTCTTTCATACCCATCTCGTGCATTAGAGTTTATCTATATAAGTTTCCCTCTAATTCGTGCTTGTGCGTGTTACAGATAACCATGCCTCCACGAAGAGTAGCACAAGGTCGTCCAGCTAGGAGAAATGTTGAACCACAAGAGCAAGGGGTACCTAATGCACCAAACGTGCAACCTCAGGGCGAGGTCACTAATACTGAATTCCATGAGGCTATCCGGATGCTGAGCCAAACTGTGACTAACCAGGTTGGGCAGCCAAGAGGACCAAGACAAGATGAGGCTGGAACTTCAAGGATTCACGAATTCTTGAGAATGAATCCTCCTAGTTTCACTGGTTCGGTCACTACTGAGGATCCAAATTTTTTTATTGAGGACATGAAGAAGGTATTTGTTGTGATGCATGTGGCAGATACTGAACGAGTTGAACTAGCTGCATATCAACTGAAGGATGTTGCTAGAACATGGTTCGATCAGTAGAAAGAGGGTTGACCTGAGAATGCACCACCTGCTAGTTGGGCTTGTTTTGACAAAGCCTTCTTGGGGAGTTTCTTTCCCCGAGAACTGAAGGAGGCTAAGGTACGAGAGTTTCTTACACTGAAATAAGATTCCTTGAGTGTGCATGAGTAGGGGTTGAAGTTCACCCAGCTGTCCCGCTATGCTCCTGAAATGGTTAAGGACATGAGGAGCAGAATGAGCTTGTTTATTGCTGGCTTGGGTCGTCTGTCAAGCAAAGAGGGCAGGACAGCGATGCTGATAGGTGACATGGACATATCAAGGTTGATGGTTTATGTACATCAGGTTGAGGAAGAGAAGCTGAGATACAGAGAAGAGTTCAGAAGTAAGAAAACGAAGACAAAGAATGAGTCTGGGCAGTAGAAAGGCAATGTGAATCGTTCATCCTTTCAGCAAAAGCAAAAGGGGCCTGCTCCATCATCTACTAGTGCACCTGCACCTCGAAACAAAGGCGAATATTATGGTCAGAATTCACAGAACTTCAGATCTAAACTAGCGCAGTCCCAGGATAGTGTGGCACAAGGAGGTAGTTGGGCTCCTGCATGTGATAAGTGTGGGAGAACCCACCCAGGTAAGTGTCGTGATGGCTTGACAGGTTATTTCAAGTGTGGACAAGAGGGACACTTCTTGAAAAAGTGTCCTAAGAATAAGCAAGGTAGTGGAAATCCAGGCAATAGAGCCCAGTCTTCATCAGTTGCTCCACCAGACAGGGCTGCACCTGGAGGAGCTACTTCTGGTACTGGAAGAGGAGAAAACTGCATTTATGCAATCACCAGTCGCCAAGAGGAAGAGAACTCTCCAGATGTTGTCACTGGTATGATCAAAGTCTTTACTTTCGATGTTTATGCTTTGCTAGACCCAAGATTAAGTTTATCTTTTGTGACCCCTTATGTTGCAAATAAGTTTGATGTTATCCCTGAGAAACTTTGTGAACCTTTCTGTGTTTCTACACCTGTTGGAGAGTCTATTCTAGCTGAGCGAGTTTATCGTGATTGTGTCATTTCCATCAAACACAAAGACACTATGGCTAATTTAGTTGAGTTAGACATGGTAGATTTCGATGTCATTCTAGGTATGGACTGGTTTCATGCCTGTTATGCATCAATAGATTGTAAACTCGAGTTGTCAAGTTTCAGATTCCTAATGAGCCAGTCATAGAGTGGAGTAGTAGTTCAACTGTGCCTAAGGGTCGTTTCATTTCGTACCTTAAGGTGAGAAAGTTAGTTTTGAAGGGTTGTATCTATCACTTAGTCCGAGTTAATGACTCAAGTGTTGAGGTACCTCCCATTCAGTCAATTCTTATAGTAAAAGAGTTTCCAGAAGTCTTTCCTGATGATCTACCCGGAGTCCCTCCTGAGAGAGAAATAGACTTTGGTATAGACATCATTTCAGATACTTGTCATATCTCTATTCCGCCATACAGAATGGGACCAACAGAGTTGAAAGATCTCCTAGATAAATGTTTCATTCAACCAAGTGTCTCACCTTGGGGCGCTCCGATTTTGTTTGTGAGAAAGAAAGATGGTTCCCTTAGGATGCGTATAGATTACCATCAATTAATTAAGGTTACCATCAAGAATAAGTATCCTCTTCCAAGGATAGATGATTTATTTGACCAACTTCAGGGTGCCACATGTTTTTCAAAAATTGACCTCAGATCAGGCTACCATCAGTTGAAAGTTAGGGAATGTGACATTCCAAAGACAACGTTTAGTACTATCTATGGTCATTATGAGTTCTTGGTCATGTCCTTTGGTTTGACCAATGCACCAGCAGCGTTCATGGATCTTATGAACAGAGTCTTCAAACCTTATTTAGATATGTTTGTTATCGTCTTCATTGATGACATACTAATCTATTCAAGGAATGAAGAAGATCATGCTAGTCATCTCAGAATAGTTCTTCAGACCTTGAAAGATAAGGAGTTGTATGCCAAGTTCTCTAAGTGTGAGTTTTGGCTCAAGTCTGTGGCATTCTTGGGCCATATTATTTCTGGTGATGGTATTAGAGTTGATACTCAGAAAATTGAGGCAGTGCAGAATTGGCCTAGACCCACATCTCCAACTGATATTAGGAGTTTCTTGGGCTTGGCTGGTTATTATAGGAGATTTATTGAGGGTTTCTCATCCATTTCGTCTCCTCTGACGAAGTTGACTCAGAAAACAACGAAGTTTCAATGGTCTGAAGCTTGTGAGAAAAACTTTCAGGAATTGAAGAAGAGGTTGACTAGTGCCCCAATTTTGACCTTACCAGAGGGTACTCAAGGTTTTGTAGTGTATTGTAATGTATACAGAGTTGGTTTGGGTTATGTGTTAATGCAGAATGGCAAGGTGATAGCTTATGCTTCCAGACAATTGAAGATTCATGAGAAGATTTATCCAACCCATGACTTAGAGTTGACTGCTATCGTTTTTGCCTTGAAGATTTGGCGACACTACTTGTATGGTGTTCATGTTGATATATTCACTGATCATAAGAGCTTGCAATATGTGTTCACTCAAAAAGAGTTCAATCTCAGACAAATGAGGTGGTTGGAATTACTCAAGGATTATGACATGAGTATTCTTTACCACCCAGGGAAGGCTAATGTTGTTGCTGATGCTTTAAGCAGGTTATCTATGGGTAGTATCACCCACGTTGAGGAAGAAAAGAGGGATTTAGCCAAATATGTGCACAGACTTGCACGCCTGGGAGTTAGACTTATGGATTCCACAAAAGGAAGAATAGTGGTGACGAACGGGGCTGAATCATCACTAGTGTCAGAAGTGAAGGAAAAGCAAGACCAAGACCCCATTTTGCT
>NW_006239166.1:544503-544663 GCF_000226075.1 Solanum tuberosum
GAGAGATGATTAATATGGATTTCATCACAGGTTTGCCAAGGTTTTGCGGACAACATGATTCTATTTGGGTGATTGTCGACAAAATGACAAAATTAGCCCACTTTTTATTGGTAAAGACTACCCATTCAGCAGAGGATTATGCCAGGTTATATATTCAGCA
>NW_006239166.1:544692-572127 GCF_000226075.1 Solanum tuberosum
AGGTGCACAATTTACTGCACAGTTCTGGAAATCTTTCCAGAAAGGTTTGGGTTCAAAGGTGAATTTAAGTACTGTCTTTCATCCTCAGACAGATGGGCAAGCAGAGCGCACTATTCATACCTTAGAAGACATGTTGAGGGCTTGTGTGATTGATTTCAAGGGAAATTGAGATGATCACCTACCTCTCATCGAGTTTGCTTACAACAACAGTTTTCACTCTAGCATCCAAATGGCTCCATATGAAGCTCTTCATGGGAGAAGATGCAGATCTCCTATTGGATGGTTTGAATTTGGTGAAACAGGGTTGATAGGACCAGATTTAGTTCATCAAGCTATAGAGAAAGTGAAAGTAATTCAAGAGAGATTGAAAACATCACAGAGTCGTCAGAAATCCTACACTGATGTTAGGAGAAGGGCGTTACAGTTCGAAGTAGATGATTGGGTATATTTGAAAGTTTCACCCATGAAGGGTGTTATGAGGTTTGGTAAGAAGGGGAAGCTTAGTCCCCGATATATTGGGCCTTATCGCATAGCCAAGATGATTGGCAGTGTAGCTTAAGAGTTGGAGCTACCACAGGAATTAGCGGCGGTCATTCGGTGTTTCACATCTCTATGTTAAAGAAGTGCATGGGAGATCCTTCATTGATAGTGCAAACTGAAAATGTTGAGATTAAGGATAATTTATCTGATTAGGAGATTCTGGTCCAGATTTTAGATCGCCAAGTACGCAAGTTGAGAACAAAGGAGGTCGCATCAATCAAAGTCCTTTAGAGGAGCCAATTTGTTGAAGAAGCTACTTGGGAAGCTGAAGGGGATATGAAGAAGAAATATCCACATCTCTTTGAATCCGGAGAAAATTAAGAGAAATCCTATTCTTAGTAGTAGCTAAATTATGAGTATGCATGTTGTTACTTGCTTTTGCTTGTTGAGTGTTAAACTTGATGTTGCTACCCTTAGCTTAGTGAAATAAATCTCATTCGAGGATGAATGTTGCCAAGGGGGAGATATTGTAACATCTCGCACCTAGAAACGACTATAAAGAGTTTAAAATATGAAAATATTGATTTTTGGAAAGAATAAGGAAATCTGGAAATTTTGTCTAAGTTAAGAAAATGAGTTTTGGACATTTTCAAACGGTCATAACTCCTAGCTCAGGAGAATTTAGGAGCAGCTCTTGATATGGTTGGAAATACCTTGGAGATATCTTTCCAACGCCGCCGAGATTGAACGATTTCGACATCGTATGAGTGAGATATGCCTTTTGGAAGTTGGGCTGTTGGATTAAGGAAAGTCCCAATCCGGATTTAGGGAAGGGCAAAGTAGTCTTTTCTCTAATTAATTTCCTAATTTGATTTTAGGGATTTATTGGGGTAAAAACATGACTTAGTCAGTTTGGATAATTGAGAAATACGCTTAGGGCTTGGAGAAGAGAGAAAAGAAGAAAGAAAAGGGAGAAAAAAAGGTAAGAATTCGTCAAGATCATCCAAGCTTGCGAGTGGAATTCGTCGGGGGTGATCCCTATTAAGGCATGTGAGAATCTTTTCGTGTTGGGTTAAGTTCACCCACACACCAACTTGTTTCAATCCAATTGTTTTGAGTTGTTTACATGTTGAAGAAGTAAGGTTCTTGAAGAACAAATTATAGAATTCCTGTTGGTGAAGTTGTTGATGCTTGGGGGTGAGTTGATTCATGTTTCCGAGTTGTTTTTCGAGTTAGATTGGTTGTATATTGAGGGTACAATTGATCCTAAGTGTTTGGGGAAGGAACTATGGAAGTTAGGGAAGTTTAGAGAGGAAGAACGGAAGAGAAAAGTCGGAAGTCGCTGGGCAAAAGGGCAAGGGCGCCGCGCCTGCCAGAGTGCCACAAAAACTTCTCTGAAGTTTGGCCTCGGGCGTGTCGCGCCAGCCAGACTTCTCTGAAGTTTGATGGCTGGTGCCTCGCGCCTCTCAGAGCGCCAGTTCTTCCCATTCGTTCCCTACCTTTTCGTACTTGTTCCTAAGCGATGTACCTATGTTTTCTAGTTGTTTCCAACACTCTAAGGTACATCTAAACATCATGAAATCATCCATAAACATGAGATCATGAACCTTGAATCCATAATCCAATACAAGGAAAGTTAAGATCAAAGTCAAAGAAGTTAAGAGTCAAAGTCTAGAAGTTAAGAGTCAAAGTCTAGAAGTTAAGAAGCAAGTCAAAGCTAAGTTTCTTAAAGTTTTCACGAGTCTTTAACAAACGTTTTAATTTCGTTTTAAGGCTCAAGTTTCAAGTTAAGCAAAGAGTAAAGAGTTGAGTCCATTTCTCCAAAAGTTATAAGGGAACTAAGTATTCCCAAAGAGTTTATAAATGTCTTCACATTTAAGCAAGAAAAGGGAACATCGATTCCAAGAGAACTTTTAAGATAAGTTTTGAGTAATTATCTCAATTCAAAGAAAGAGTTTTGTTTTACAAACATATGAGCTAAGTATATTTTGGGAGTAGTATTGAGCACCGATATAGGAATGCGAGTTCATATTAACTCAAGTCTCCATAAACCATGTAGCCATCATGGGTAGTAAATGATCATACTTTTTTAGATGACTCCCTAAGATGCTTTTAGCATAGACTAGTGGATCCACTAAGTTAAGCGTTCTATATGACGACAAATTATAGGATAGTTCTGACAGCGTGGGCAAGACGCTGTATCATCACTTAGGCTCATAGTGGTGGTTGTCGGTTAAAGAATCTCCCACAAAAGTTATATTACTTTTATATTTAAGTAAAGTTGAGTTTGTTATTGCTTTATCTTTAACAAACTAAGTTGTTTACACTGTTTTACAAGCTTTATATATATTGCATGTGTCTTATTGCTTTACATTGAGTTCAGTTGTTCATGAGTTAAACAGAGCCAATGTAAGTGTTCCTTTGTACTCTTTTCAAGCTTAAGTTGTTGTTTAGCTTTCCAACTTGCATACTCGTACATTCAATGTATTGATGCCAGTTGGCCTGCATCTTATTATGATGCAGACGGAGGTAACCAGGATCAGTATCCAGCATGTCGTTGATCTAGTTGAGCACTCCATAGTTAGTGGTGAGCCTCCTTGCATTCTGGAGGACTCTGTTATTTCGCTTTCCTAGTTTTGCTTTATTAGGATATTGTGGGGTTTGTCCCAACATCCATCTCAGTATTATAGAGGCTTCATAGACAGTCAGACAGTTAGTATTGAGTCTCTCATCTATGTATTTGCAAATACTTTGTTTTGAGACATAAGTTGCCATTTTAGCTAAGATGTTATCATTTAAACTATTGCATTGAGTTTATCATGTTGAGTTAAGTCTTCCGCTGAGTTAAGTAAGCCAAGCCAAGGGTCCACTTGGGGCCAGCGATGGTCTCCGAGTGTCGGACACGTCCAGGGTGTAGGCTCGGGGACTGACACGACCAATCTCATGTGATTGCGGTCGAAGCCTCGCAAAGGCATAGGCTAGGGACTTAACCCATTGCGAACGTGGGCCATGTGCCGCAAATGCGAGGGAGGCAATATCAGCACCAGAACAACAATATACAACACACAAGAGATTTTTGAATGGACCCTTGGGATTCATTCAGAATTTTGTACACACAGAATAAATATGCTACTCAACTAAACTCTATGTTCCAAACTTAATAAAACCATCAAAACATAAATCTAAGGTCTTCTTGACTCGAAACTCATAAAAGTCACAATAAACTAACTTAATGTTCAAAAAGACTAAACTAAGGATAGAATATCTGAAAAATGAACCAAGACCTTCCCTAAGCTAAAATCATCCCCCAAATCCAATGCAGCAATAAAAAATTTGATTCCAGAATCTAAACCCCGAATGTTGATCAAAGTCAACTCAAAAACTAAAGTCACATTAACTTCCAACTTAAGATCTCAAACTCATGAAACACCTCCGAATCAGAAAGCGACGAGGCTCGTAGACCAAATTACACATTTGGGGCTAATGGAAATGAAGGAATTTTATTCCAAGACTCGAAACTTTGATTGCTATTAAAAACTACTTTTAAACAACTTAAGCCTTTCAAAACTCAAAACTTTCAAAAATCACAAAGTTTTGATCAAAACTCAAAACCTACTACACAAACTGATAAGATATGACTCGAGGTAAGTTTCGGGAGGGGTGAAACGATAATTTTACAAAAATTCCAAAAATTACCTTCCGGGACATTACAACGTGTAACACACATGTTCGGAGCTAGTCACTATATTTCAATGTGTTGTAAGAGAGACGAATGATATACTTTATTATTATTATTATTATTATTATTGTATCTAACTCTGATTAAATATTAGAGAATTTTTATGTGATGAATGTGTGCAAATAATAATTATAATATTAATAATGATGATGACGACGACAACGACAATGATGATGATTATGATTGGAATAATAACAACTATTTGATACGAAAGGTGTTAATGGACTCCCAAAAAGCCCATGAAAAAAATAAAACACACCAAAAATACTTACAACCTACTTGGCCCAAATAAGCTAAGTTAGCTCTATTTAAACAAGAACCCTATGAAGTAGGGTTTAATAATCAGTTCCTCAGGATTCCTTTCTTTATTTCGTTCACTCCGCCGTTGAGGATGTTTTCTTTGTGCTTTTCCAACTCCAACTTCCATATCCTCTAGTTGTGGGTGATAACCCTTCCCCATATACAAGTGATTTGGAATGTTCAGCTTGCAAAGGTATATCTCTTTCTTTCTTCTTCTCTTTTCCTTCCATGTCGACCACTGACTTTTTTTTTTTTATTCATGTGTACCATCCAGTGGAGATCCCTGAGCTTCCGGGAAGCTTTCTAGACGGTTCAAACCTAACATTTCAGTTATGTGGTTCATAGTAAGTAGTGTTTGATCTTTATTTTGTGTCTCATTCACCTCCCTTTTTTGATTATATACTTGATCCTTTTTCCAGAGATCTAAGATGAGGGAACTCAAGGAGAGCAGTGACTCCAACTACCTTCCATATACGATCCATACTAGATCTGATCAGTCTCCCTTTTTCACACACATAATCATGGACTTGAGCTATTTGTAAGTCATCTCTTTTTTAACCCTTTATGTATATTTTTTAATTATCTATTATTTGTCTTTATATATAGACATAAGAAAGATTCACCACATTAACTCACATTAAATATACAAGATTTTTCATGTGTTGAATGCGTTCAAATAGTTTTATGTGTAACGTTATGCAATTTATATTTATGTCAATTCATTTATACACTTATGAAATATAAATCGGATTGTTCAAGGGGAGTTCACCCAGACACATCTGAAATATAAAGAGGATTTTTCGAGGGAAAAGATCTATCTATATTGATGATGATCCATTATTTTAAAGTCTCCGTCACATCTATTTTATGCCCTCTTGTAGCGATCGATTACGCTAGTCCGGTTAGAACTTCTCTACAGTTCTCGACTCTGATTGAACTAGGGAGAATCAATATTTTTTGATGATTGAAGCGTAGTCGTAGTAGATTTGTTCAATCGGGATTCATTTAAACAAGTACAAATAGTAGCCCTTGACATATCAAGCAGATTGTTTGAGGGAAAACATCTATCTATATTGATAGTGATCCATCACCTAGAAGTCTCCACCACATCTATTTCCTTCCCACTTGGAGCGATTGGTCAAGCTAGGACATTTAGAACTTCTTTATAGTTCTCAATTTTGATTTAACTAGGAAAGATCAACATTCTTCACGATTGTAGCAGAGCCAAATGTGATTCTTTCAATCGAAATTTACTTAAAAAGAATAAATAATAACCCTCGACACCACAAAACATGACCTACCAGCTCAGATTGCAGATGTAGGAAGGCGGTTTACCTGCTAATCAAAGTGCATTATATATTGATAAATATAGTGTTAATGAATTCATTTTGAGGAAAAATTGATGTTTTGCTCTATAATTTTGAGGACATCACAATCTGGCTGCTAAATTGTTTGATGAAGGAGTAAAGCATCATAGTGATATCGACACGGTATTGTGATTTACTTATATACATTTTTTATTGTGTTTTTGAATTACTTGTGCATCAATAAATCAAATTTGAAAATTTGATCTAATCAAATTTAAAAAGTTGATCTAACACATGTTCTATTAACTATTAGAAGATAAACAATATTAATTATGTCATAATATAAAAATAAGTTAATTGTCTTATTTATTCATTTATTAAGGCTCTTAGTATTGAACCTGTTATATTTCTAAAGTTATGAGTTCATATATACTATTTATTCCAATTTTAATATATTTTTACACATAAATTTGAACAACATAAAAAATACTGAAGTCAGATAAATTAGTCCCAACATACCTTAAGAAGAAAAATACAGAAAACACTAGACATAAAGCACATCACTGCAATTATTCAAGGTGTTATAATATCATATACAAAATCCCTAGTCTAGTTTTTTCTATATGACAAACTCAATACTACACATAATGTGAATGCTCAACAAAGAGTTAGTGTTACTATTATGTACAAATAAGATTCTATCATGCACAATTTTACTAGCTTCATGATGATAATTCACAATTTTCAAAATGTTTTGTCAAAAACAAGCTATGTTAAGATAATTGTCATAGTATTCAGAAAAAGTAGTAGGAATAAAATAGTTATGGATTACAGAAATATATTCACTATACTCACCCAATATTCTGCTTGATCTTTAACCTTCATGACGTCTTGCTGAACTTTTTCACCTTTTATTTCAAATACTTTGACAGACCTTTCCACCTCTCCTCCTCTGTTTTGAGCCTCTTACAAGCGCCTTTAAACCTTTTCGAGTCATTTCTCTACTGCTAAATTTTTTATATTTCTTTATACCAAGTCATTTATAGCTTCTTTAGACACAAGTATAGTAGTCTCTCTTAACTCATTGAATAGAAATCTTTTTTCTTCACATCTTCTTATTTAGAAATCTCACTCAAATACTGTTACAATCAAGTTATATCAAGCTTGATATACGCGGTATCAGAGACAAAAAATTTCATAACTTTGATGGAAGAAAAACTAAAATAAGTGATTTTCAACCGCCTGACTACATCACTTACTCATCAAGAAGAAAAGCTTTGGCAACTAATTATTTATAGTGACAATTGACTGTAATGTAACTATACTTGGAAAAATGCATGGCAGCAAGTATATGAGCAACTATTTATGCTGAGCAAGAGCTTGAGCTATGTCAAGTTAAGTCGTTGCGCGCTAGCAGTTACTCTTTAGAGATATAAAACTCCAAGTCGATCAACATGCCTACGGAGAGTTTAAGGAGTATAGTCGAAGACACATTCAAGTATGGCAACACTACAGTCAACTGTCATTATATATCACCAGCTACTAAAGCTTTCCTTATTGATGTTGTTAGTAATGTTATCAGGCGGCGGAACACTAGTTATATTAGTTTTTGTTTCGTTAAATCTATGAATTTTCTTTTCTTTGATATTGCGGAAGCCAAACTCGATGTATTTTGGCTACAATAATATTTGATGAGATTTATAAAAAGGAAGATATGGAGAAAAAATATTTCTATCTAATACCGTTAAGCGAGACTAACTTGCTTGTCTCTAAAGTAGCTAAGAAGAACATGATAGAAAAGAGTAGTGAGGTTTTAGCAGCATATAAACGACTAAAAAATGTTGAAAGACGTTTACAAGAGGCCATAAGTCGAGATGGAGAGTTGAACAAGTCTATAAAAATATATGAAATATTGAATGAAAAATTCAATAAGACACCATAGATGCTAATGATCAAGAACGAATATTTGTTAAGTAGGTTGAATGTGCTTCTGTAGCCCGCAATTATTTTATCTCTACTACTTTTTGAACACTATAGACAATTATCTTGACATAATTTGTTTACATCAACATATTTTTAAAAAATTGTGAATGATCATAATGAACAGGGGCGGACCCACATGTGTTCCAGGGGGTTCCTTCATAACTAAGCGTTACGTCCAGGGTTTGAATCCCTGGCGAGCATTTTACTATTTTAGTTTCAGTTTTTTTGTTTTTCTTAGTTTCAGTTTCGTTTTTTACGTTTTTTTTTAAATTTATTTTATAAAACATGCTAAAAGTGTGGTTTTAAATCCAAAAGAATTCAAGGGTCTCATTCCTTGAAAAAAAAATTGTTGGCTTATTTAAATTTTTATACTTTTATTTTTCGAACCTCCTGAATGAAAATTCTAGGTCCGTCACTGATCATGAAGTTGACAAGATGACACATGATTGGATCTTGTTTATACATGATGGCGACATTTAACTTTTTTTGTGAACATTCACATTTTGTGCACTATCAAGTTAGCCATATAGCAAAAACTAGATTGATTTTTTTTTTTTTAAGTAATACTATAATACCTTGGAACATTTGCAATAATGTGCTTCGCATCTAGTGTTTTTTTTACTTGACGTACAATTTTTTTCATTTAAGGGTCAAGAAGTACAAAATTCGATACACATACACGAGTGTTAGACCCTTTGCTTATACAAATTAACGTGGCTAGTTACTTAGCCATGCAAAAAAATAAAAATAAATTGCGAAGCTACCAAAGTTTTGAAATTAAACTTTGCTTCATCAACCAAAATTTTGTTCTTGTTTCTTTCTTCTCCATACACTATTTCTCAGTGATTCAGGTATGTTTCTTCCCTTTTTCTTGTTCTTCTCTCTCGTGCATCACCCAACTCAGATTTCTCCTAACCCCTCCATTCAAAATTTTGAATATTGATTGTTTGATGTCAAAGGTGAAGTCTTGAGTAACGTATGGTTGATTCTACCATTGTTTCTTGATTGTGTATGCTCGGGGAGTGTTAGAGTGCTTCAATTTTGTGATTTGTGTAGGAGTAGAGTTGTGCACACCAACTGTTTGTCAAAATGTGTGGACAGATTTAGGTAGAGGTATTAGCAATCTTTTGTTGCAGCTATTGTTTAATGAAGTGTTTGTCTTCTTTGAACGTAAGTGTGAAGGGTTTTTAATACTTGTTTGCTGAAAGTTTGGAGAGACCGAGAGAGGAAGATACTTTGAATTTTGGAATTGAGAAGGAATAGAGGTTGTGCGCACTAATGAAAGTGAACAAGAATGAAGTTTTCAAGTTTCAATAGTGATGACTGATGAGTAATTGTTGATGTCGTACTCTGAATTGTTTTGTGTAGTATTCCCTCATGTCCCTGATATGATTTTTGCTTTCTTGGTATGCTCTTTTATGATTGAATCATGCAGTTTGTAAGGGTGAAATATAGGTAAAAGGATCTGCCCCGGCCAGTCTGAAGAGGCTGAGGTCTTTGGAATTCTGGGAATGAGTTATGTACCCTCCTATTATGCTTACTATGATTGCAATGGGGACCATGCATATTTTTGTGTAGGGGTTAGGGTGGTTTGTTTTGTGATGACTCTAGATTTTTTATGATGATTTGTGGATTTTTTATGATGAATGTGGAAATTAATTGATGTTGATGTGATCTTTTTGCGTCTTGTAGCTTGTCTGGTACCAAAAAAGTTTAAATTTTGGTCTAGAACTTCCCATAAGTGTGCTTTCCAATATAACTAAATTTCATTTGGTGAGAACATATAGGAGGTACATGAATTATACATGCTAATTTGGTATTGAAAATAGTAATTGAAGTGGATGCTTGATATTTTCTTATCCATTTATGTTAACCTCTCCCAACCAGTGAATTTTTTGTTTACTTGATGTGTGGATTCAAGATATCTTGATGTTGACATTTTGTTTGGAAGAAAAAGGATGATATGTTTTAGTAATATGTTTTACCCTTAAATGAGCATTGAGCATGTCACAAAGTTATTATACTACTTCTCTTTTGAAGAGGTTTTGGATTCCCCAACAACAATTAGTCTTGAACAATTAAGTTGTTCCCCTGAGTTGTGGCTCAGTGTCCTTACCGGTTCATTAGCTGAAACTTGAGTGAGCTTGTAATCTCTATAGTTTTTCCAAATGGAGAAGCTACAAAGTTTTTCTTTCAATCTTCTAGAAAATTGAAGATTGCATATAGTGTATTTTCTGTATCGTTTTATCCCACCAGTAATTTGATCTCCTCTATATCTTCAATGCACTCTCAGATTGGTCAAGTGTGCATGTACAAATCAACAGTCTTGATTAATCCCTGTGTCTGTGAAGGTTCACGGATGTGGCATGTTTGGAGCTTAAGAGGCCACGAGTATCATTGGTCACATAAACCCATGACAGCATAATTAATTCGGTCCATCCAATCAGTCAGTTGGGTAAAAAATTGGAATAGAGTTCCCTTTCTCAATGGGAATTTGGGGGATTAGTGCAAGGAGTAGGAATTGGCTTGGCCTCTGCAACATCAGTTGGCGAATGAGTAGACAGTCGTTCAAGCACATTGGTCGAAGAACATTTTCAGACTCTTACACTGTCCAAAGTGACGATTCTGTCTTGCCAGTGTTGATTATTGGTGCTGGTCCAGTTGGGATGACTCTCTCCATACTTCTAACGAAACTAGGTATTTTCTTGAACCCCCCCTCCTCCCCAAAAAAAAGAAAATTGAAAAATATTTATTTTCCAGTGGTCGTTTGAATATAAAAGTGTAAGATGAAGTACAAACATAAGTGAGGGTAAAAAAGTATTTTCCTTGAAGAAAACAGTTTCAAAATCCCAAGCTAACCTAACAAAAATAATTTTCTGCATACCAATTGCACTCAGCTTATTGTCAAGCTCTGGATTCTGGGGTTCTCTTTTGAAATTTGTACAGTCATTTCTGTTGGTATTCTTGTTTGAATTTTGGAATTTTTTCTTGAACTCCTTTAGGTGTAAAATGTGCGATCTTAGAGAAGAACAAGGCCTTTTCCACACATCCTCAAGCACACTTCATCAACAACCGGTCTATGGAGGTTGGTTGTCATTTGGAAACATGCCTTTTTGCCTTTTCTTCTGTTGCATAGAAAGTTGAGATTTGAGAGTGCATTGATTGAAAAACCCTTTTTTTGATGTAGCTATTCTTTCTAGGTATTTCGCAAATTGGATGGTCTTGGAGATGAGATTCTAAGGTCTCAACCACCAGTAGAGTTTTGGAGAAAGTTTATATACTGTACTTCACTGACGGGGCCTATTTTAGGTGCTGTTGATCATATGCAACCTCAAGGTAAGGATATATTTATGTGATTTATAAGTGAACTTTTTTCTAGATGTTCTGCTAATGGGTTTGCTATAAGTCAGTATCTTAGTCATGCTTATTGTTATTGTAAATTAAATATTCTATCAAGTTTTATGTTAAACGGTCCGAACTAATGCAAAATTAAGAAGTGACTATAACCAACTTCTCAAGCAATTTATCTCTAAAAAATGTTGTAGTAGCTCTTCTATTTCTTAAAATGGATACTGCAACTTAGTTTTCACTTTCTTAACATGCCGCTGAATACAAAATGTTACATGGGACAATTTGCACTTTATGGTTTCTTAAGTCGTCAAACTACATTTTGTTCATGTCAGATCCTCTTTAACATATGAAATGGAATAATTGTACCCAATTCTAATCAGAGAAGATATCGCTGAATAAATGATGTAAGTTCATATGTAATTTCTGTTTTTAAAGATAGATTGCAATTTAGATTGGGATTTTAAGTGATCAAATCCATGAAAGAACTGGCAGACGTCCCCCCAAGGCCTAGCTCGAGTGGCAAAAGGTGGAGGATTTGTGGCTTAGGTCGCAGGTTCAAGCCCCACACCATGCAAAGCGATGCTCGGTATTTAAGTGGATCCCAAGGCTTAGCTCTAACTGCCCCCAAGGCCTAGCTCAAGTGGCAAAAGGTGGAGGATTTGTGGCTTAGGTCGCAGGTTCAAGCCCCACACCATGCAAAGCGAAACCCGGTATTTAAGTGGAGAAGGGTAGAGGGGAGGGCCCATTATCCACCGAGTTTAGAAGGCTATGATTAGTCCAAAGGGTGGGTCACAGACGGATTTCTCGGTTATCAAAAAAAAAAAAAACTGGCAGATGTATAAACTGTTATTATTCCATTAGTGCATCAGACTTGTCTACATACAAATGGGAAGTATGTATCCTTAAATGAGATGGGAAGAGAGTAGTATGATATCCATCTTATTAGATACATTTATTGCATCACAATTTTATTGAGTTGCTTTGTGGAAAATACATCTTATATACTTATGATTGTTTTGTTTGCTGCAAACTATTTTCTTTTTGTTGTCAGATTTTGATCAGATTGCGAGTCCTGTCTCTGTTGCACACTTCTCCCAGTACAAGCTCTCCAGATTGCTGCTTAAGCACCTTGAGAAACTTGGTTTCCATATGGTAAACTCTGAAAAGCGTGAGCATGGCTCTATTGGTGAGAGGGAGATCCTTATGGGGCATGAGTGCATTGCAGTCAATGGTGCTGAGCGTGGTGTCACTGTAACAGCCTCTTTCCTTTCTAAAGGGAAGTATATGACGAGAGATATTCAGTGCCATTTCCTTGTTGGTACAGATGGTGCAGGAAGTAGTGTCAGAAAGTCCTTAGGAATCAACATGAGAGGTGAAAAGGACTTGCAAAAGCTTGTTAGTGTCCACTTCCTGAGCCAAGAATTAGGGCAGTATCTCATTAAAGAAAGACCCGGCATGCTGTTTTTCATCTTTAATAGAGAGGCTATTGGTGTTCTTGTTGCCCATGATCTCAAGCAAGGGGAATTTGTCCTGCAGGTAAACCTGTTTTCTAATGTGAGAAATTGGCATAGCTATAATATCCACCTGCTCGTATAAATAAATCTAAATCTGTTGACATTGGTTAACAGCATTTTGATGTCATTGGTAAAAATCTTGCAGGTACCATTTTATCCACCTCAACAGAAGCTTGAGGACTTTAGTTCTGAGGTGTTTTTCTACTCTTTCATTGAATTTTTTTGTGTAGTCTATTAGTCTAATAATTGCCTTTGGTGGAAGAGAATGAATCAATGGGTTTATGTTATCGTGATTCATTTATTTTGTGTACCACAATATGGGTGCTATGGCTGCAGTGCATGATATTTGTCCAATATGGTTTATTTACCATGTTATTCTTTGTACTTTATAAATGGTTGCAGATGTGTAAGAGATTGATCTTCAAATTGGCTGGCCTAGAGCTTGCAGACGTCAACGTGATGGATATTAAGCCTTGGGTGATGCATGCGGAAGTAGCTGAGAAGTTTCTATCTTGTAACAACAGGATAATACTTGCTGGTGATGCAGCTCATCGATTTCCTCCTGCTGGTGGTTTCGGTACGCAATCTGTTTGCGCGTTTATCATGTTTTCGTTATGTCAACTTAAAACTTGTAATTATTACCTTTCTAAAAATTGATATTATCTTGTCGTATCTTGGATACTATTAAGAATTAAGTTTTTGCCATTCCTTTTCTCTTGGGAGAGTTGGGGGAGGGGAGAGAAGACATTAATGCAGTACAGTGTTTTTTGTCATTGATTCGTACAAGAACGCTTCCTAAAATGTTGATGTAAAGGTAAAAAATAGCAAAGTTATTTCTGTGGGAGGGAAATAACAGATTTCCACGTAGCTCAAAATATTGGAGCTATAATCAGCTTAACTAAGCTTAAGAGGGCATTTGTTGGTTGGAGGACATCTGAACTGCAATCAGGCTCCACATTATGATGTTAGTTACTATGCATTGCCCTGGTGATTTTAACACGGTTGATATTGTGTCTAATTACATGTAGAGAACCTGATAGCAATATGGTAATTTTAAATGACATAATCAATTACATTTGTAATAGTGTTCCCTCTCTAACCATTAAATCTTTTAGATGAAATGGTTCACACAATTCATTATGTAATCAAAGTGTGTCCATGTTCTTTCTCTAATCGCTACCTGTCTAAGAAATATTTCTGACTTGCTTGGCCATGAGATCCTGGGAAACACTTACAAGGAATTCTAAAGACGTAAGGCCACCAAAGGGTGTGGCATAACGATTACTGAAGTGGGTATGAATTTTGGAGACCAGGGTTCAAGTACCAGCAGAGTGTTCCCATCTATCTAAGCCTTGATGGATAGAGTACCTGTGTTGGTGGAAAGTAGCAAGTAACCAGTGAAATAGTCTAGGTGTGCGCAGGCTAGTCTAGACCCCACCATTATTAAAAAAGACATAATTAAGAAAAATAAATAGTGTCATTTCCCCTCTATAATTGATTGAACATTTAGATGAGATTGTTCGAATATGGGGAAAATATGTCGAAGAGAAGGTGGAAAATAAAAGAGAACTTGGCAAATAATTTTATATCCTGCAGAGACAAACGAACTGGTTTTGATAACTTCTAAATCAGGTTGTGAAAATTTTAAGGTGTCGTGTAAGATGCATCCAACTCGCGCATCATGAAATATATCTGCAGTTCTTATTTATTTTAGGATTCAATTGTTGAGACTGGGAGAAGGAGATCTGCTCAAGATTCCTTCATCTTTTATTCAGGGATGAATACTGGTATTCAAGATGCTCATAATCTTGCTTGGAAATTAGCTTCTGTAATTGAGGGTGTCTCACCAATATCAATTCTTAACTCTTATGAACTAGAACGCAGTCAGGTATTCATTTCCTCAATTCTGGTGTCATAGTATAAATGGTAGTCTATGTATTACAGATTTCTCTGATCTTGTTATTATGAGATGAACACACTCCTTAAAACGTTTCAGATAGCTCAATTTAATACAGCACTTAGCGTCCAAAACTTTAAAGCAGCAATGAAAGTTCCTGCTGCACTTGGTCTTGATCCAACTGTAGCAAATGCAGGTAAAATGAAAACATGAATTTTTTTATTACATTACTATATAATTAAGACATTATGTGTTTTTGCCTGCAGTACATCGAGCTCTTAATGACACTGTTGGTTCCATTCTGCCATCTGTACTTCAAAGGACAATATTAGATGGAATATTCAGCATAGGTCGTGCACAACTCTCAGATTTTGTATTGAATGAAAATAATCCACTTGGATCTGCAAGGCTAGCCAAATTAAGACAGATATTTGAAGAAGGACAGAGCCTTCAGCTCCAGTTCCCTGCTGAGGATCTTGGTTTCAGGTTGTGTATCTACTTTTTTTTTTATCCATCTCATGCAAATTGTTCAAGCAGATTTTTCAATTATTATTGTCTAATTCATGTCTCCTATAAATGCTGGATGCTGTCTCAACTCGTAATAGAACTCCAAAAAATCCATCTTGGATGTACGCCAGATGATTATTTCTATCTTATCTATCCTGTTGGAAGTACTTGTTTTCATCAGTACTCTAATTTCGAGATGTTCACATTAGGTATCGGAAAGGAGCATTGGTGTCTGAAGATGACAGTGTGTTGAATGTGCATGAAGCACCAACAGGACGAAGAAGGGATTATATTCCTTGTTTGGAACCTGGATCAAGGCTCCCTCATATGAATGTTAAACTGCTTTCTAACCCGTCAAGCAAGGTATGAAATCTTTCAAGGGAACATTGCCTTGGTAGGAGCCAGACTTTGTTACATGTCTTGTTCGTCATCTCTTCACACGTGTGGAGAAGCCAAATAACTGAATCCAAAGAGGATTTTTTTTAAACCTCTAGCATTCCTAAAGATAACAATTTTCGATTTGTAGCCATTTTGTTTCAAGTTTCCATTACTATTTTGTCTAACAGAATACAATCTTATGTAGGAAATATTCTCTACTCTAGACCTCGTATCTATAGATAAGGTTGAGTTTGTCCTTATAATAGCGCCATTCAAGGAGTCCTACTGTCTGGCTCGAGCTGCGCTAGAGGTGGCCAACAAATTAAAACTCCCTTTAAAGGTTTGTGTAATGTGGCCAAACGGAAGTATTGACGGAGCTGGAAGAACTGAGGCTGCATTGACACCCTGGAAATCTTTTGAAGAAGTTGTGGAAGTGAAGAGGTCATCAGATTCGCCATCCTGGTGGGACATCTGTCAAATGACAGACAGAGGAGCCATATTAGTGAGACCTGATGAACACGTTGCTTGGCGTACAAAATCCAGAATTGCAGATCCCATCATGACGATGAAAAGCGTTTTCCATATTGTTACAGGAGTTGATTGCATCTGATAGCACCTTTGATGAAATTCTTACCCCCATTTATGTATGGTAGGCTTGACATTCCTTCTCTGATATACATTAGCTAGATTACAAGGTTGGAGTACTTTGCTTTCGGATGGGTAGAGTTACCCAATACCTATACTTACAGGTACTCAATGAAATAATTGAGGTGTAGCAAGTTTTCGGACACCAGAAGTACCTTCATTTTAATAACAAAAACCAGTTGTGCTGGTAATTTTCTTTCAATTAAGTTCTTGAAGTTATATTTTGACACAAATCTGCAGTCACATATTGGTCTTGACTTGTTGAAATTGTAGTCTTTAGCACATTTATAAATAGTTGAAGTCTTCCTTTGATTTGGTTTTTAAAAGTATTTTCTCTAATATCTCCTAACAAACAACTTAGTATAGGTTTTAAATATTCGAATTTTAATCTTAAAATATTAAATTAATCTAATTTAATATAGCTTCTATAATTTTTTTAAATTCATGATTCTTGATAAGGGAGAAATATTACGTAAATTGGGACAGAAAAACATAAATTATGACAAAAGGGAGTATTTAGACTAACACAGACAATTAAAAAGAAATTACAAACACAAACAATAGTGGGTACAAAGAGAATCTCTATATTTGGAACACAACTTCAATTCAATTTTCTATTTTTTCATTCCAAAAAAGAATCTTCATTTTTCTTTCCTTGATATGATACTAAGTACTGATATGAAATTATTTTTTATCCCAAATTTTTAAATAACATAAATTACAAGCAAAAAAAATATATATTACACATATTAATGAATAATTCAGATAAAAGTGAAATTATGGGTGAAATACAATTAAATAAATATTACATCATGACTCAACTTTCAAGATTATTATAACAGTACAAATATCTGTTTTGTTGATGATTTTTCATTTTTTTAAATCAAAAAGATCTAGATTTTGAAAATCTTAAGAATAACCCAGAAATCTTTTATTATCAATTTTTTTCGTATAGAAAATTGGTAAAAACAGAATTCTCTTGGCCTAAAAGAGTTGAATACTATTCCCCTGAAAAGTATGGATGTGGTAGAATGGAGATTGATTATGAGTCATTTTAAGATATTTGGAATAAATAAAGTTAGATATTGACAACATAGTTGGGTTGCAATTCTGGTTGGAGGGGAGTGATTCTTCTTTCATAATTTGTTCAAAAACACAAAAATATGGAAGAATATCACATTATATTATGGTTATCATTCTCACTCTTATTGTGGTCTTACTTACCTCAATGTTACTGTTATTCTATTCTTGACTCTTTATATATTTTATTGTGAGTTCTTTGAATGAAAATTGAAGAAAATTTGGGAGGCCCCTTCCAAAAATGAAAAAATAAAAAAAATCTACAAATTTAAAATTTTCCGAAATTTGTATTCTTATAATTCTTATAATTATTGATAGATGGGAATCGCCGATCGGTGTGAGAATTATTTATATATTTCATTATTGTGTATGAGAGGTGTAGATTTGTCCATGTAGTTAAAGATGTCTTAGTTGCATAAATATTGTTGATATTATGTCCCAATGTAATCTTCAATAAAATATTTTAATTAGATTGATAGAAACAAAACAATAAATATGTAGATAAATAATTTAGATTTAATTAACGGCTTAAATCATTCGGTATTCGAAATCACTTTCAACATACATGCACAAAATGAAATGACATTGCATATATCGAAATTATGTGATACTCTACCAGACAAGTTCAATTTCAGCTAGGATTCTTGAATGCTACTCTATCTTAAGTCCTAGTGAATTCTTATATAAAGGGTAATATATAGCATCTTGAATATACCACAAATTTTTGTGTATTCACAAAAAGATCAAGATCTCGAATATCTCATAAACTCTTGGGATATTCATAAAGAGATCAAGATATGATCACCAGACTTTCTTGACAATAAAGAGGTCCAAATCATATACATTCGAGATATACACTATTAACAACCCTCGTATCACAAATAAAATTCCAGTTATCGTCAAGATTAAGAAACTCTAGCTCTCACTATCATCTATCACCTTCTCTTTTGGGTTGTCTTCATCGTTTAACAATATGAAAATCTATAAGAATATGAAGTAATTAATTAATCACTCATTTAATTTTCTTATCATATATATCCGTAAATAAAAGAAGACAGATTTGTATATACAGTATTATGCCCGATGAGTTGTAAGGGTAAAGGCAGGAAGCCGGTCATGTCAAAGTCGATCTTTGATGACAGTGGTGACCTCGGCTCCATTCAGTTCACCACCTCCGAGTCTCAGAGTGAGGAAGCTGTGGGGTCTAGTACCCCAGAACATACTCTGATGCCGGAAGTCGAGTTAGCAAAAATGAAGCATTTAGCGTGGCGGTCTAAAACAACTCATGATCCATTGACATTGCCTCTAGCACCACCACCATCTCAGGTACCACAAGTGCCTCTTGTTCCAGTACATCCTCCCCGATCTACGAATAGGTTGAAGGTCGTTGGCTGGCAGTTCATACTTGAGAAGAAGCAACTGTCCACATCCGGAGTGGTGAACAAACACCCCACTGTTTGGGAGACCTTGAGGTACAAAATATTCAAGCAGTTCAGCAAACCCCAAAATCTATATGTGCCTATATGGGTTCGGGAGATCTATGAATGGTTGACAAAGTTGGTCCCAAAGGGGAAAAAGAAGGAAGGGTTGATGGCACCGGTTGATTTTTTTGAGGTGCACGGAAAGAAAGTCAAGTGCAGTGAAACATATATAAATGATGAGTTGGACTGCACGACACAGACTCGACACTTTTTGGCCGACAAGATTAAACTATAAACTCTAGAAGATTTGAAGGGGTGGCTTGCCCCACCAGTGTGTGACGCCACTCCCCCATGGATCGAAGCGGGGGTAGTTAATGAGAAGAAGGACCTGAAAATCGCGGTGCGGTACTTGATCGGGTTTATTAGCATCACTTTGATGCAATCTCAGAATGAGTCCATCATCTGACATCCAAAAGCTACACTTTTTGGATGTATTGTCAATTGGGAGCGGCTAAATCTTGGGTCCATCGTTGCACAGGAGATGACTATTGTTGACACTCAAATTTGGCTCTCCACATTTATTTAACTATAGTTTTAATACTAATAATAATAATAATGATAGTAAAATATATATTTTACGAACTTTTGTAGGAATACGAAAAAAACAGTTTTAAAATATAGTTTTTATCTTATTTGATATATTTTATTTCATAATTTGTTTCTTATAAAAATTATATATATATATATATATATATATATATATATATATATATATCATTGTTATAACCAAATATTAGACGGAAAAAGTTATTTATTATTTAGATGAACTTTAATTATTATTAAATGCCATATATATTCAACATTATATTATTAATACTACTATGTGAATAAATTTGACTTTGACTTGTTGAAATTGTAGTCTTTAGCACATTTAAATAGTTGAGAAGTCTTTTAGTATTTGATATTTGATTTAGTTTTTATTTTATTTCCCTCATTTGCATTAGAAAATATGTTTCAGAAATATCAAAAAAAATTTAAAAAATCGAATTGAATTGATGTTTGGTGGATATTTTTCTAGTTATAACCAAAAGAATCGAAGTTTGATAAAATTGTATCAATTAATCAAACGCTCACCCCTAATTACTAATACTTGATGTCATCATCCTAAAATTGAGAACTCATAAGGTTCAAATCTAATCTTTAAAATTACTTCATATATACAAATTATTTATTTAATTTAATTATACATAATCTTGTAAGTCTTGTGATTACAATCATCGTCATCATCATGAAAATCCAAGTTCTTACAATTATCGATCACCTTCTCTTTTGAGTTGTTATCTTCATCGTTAACAATATGGAAATTCGTAACAGTGTTATTATTATTATTACTATTAATATTATTCGATTTTGGAGGAGTAGCTTCTGGTGGTGGTGGTGGTGATGAGAGTAGTACTTTTCGAGAGAGGGTGGTGGAAGGGAAAGTTATATTACTAGTACTCTAACAAGACAAAAGGGAAATAATTGTTTTGCCATTAATTGTTTTCTTTTTGTTTGCACAATTGTTAATGTTTTTTAATGGATCAATTCACTATTTCACATGTATAAATAATAGCTAGAGCTTTACCTTGTTTGTGTTGGATTAGAATTTCCTTTTTCTATTCTTTTTTGGATTTGCTTATTAATTCATATTCCCTAACGACTATGGAATGCATATTAATTAATTAATTACTCATTATTATTTTCTTAACCCTGTTTAACCTAATTAAACATGTTAGCAGCTTCATTTTTTAATTTTATTTTATGGTCTGGCCACTTTGTTTTTTTGTTTTTTATTTGTTTTTTACGCAAACTATCGAGAGAACACAAAAATAGAGCAAATAATGCACAATCTATTCACTACAACAAAAACAACTTTTAGCGGCAATAAATAGACACATTAATAAAGAGTGCTAAAGTCTTTACCGGCATTATTAAGTGCGATTAGATCCAATGTCGCTAAAGTCATTTGGAGACATATACAAAGAGTGCTAATTGCCGCTAAAAATACATATTTAGCATAATTGCTAATTAATTGCCGCTAAAGCTCATTTTAGATGTAGTGATTTGATTGACATAATTTTTAGATGGACCACTACTTGAGTTATTTTGTCAAGGGAGAAGAATATTTGTGCCCAAAAAAGGGAAACTATTTACAAGCGGCTACCCCCTTACGTTCATACCCCATGTTTTTAACTATTAATTCGTGTTTATCGCTTGCTACCTTCAAAGTATATATATACTCTGATGGTATCAAAGAGGAAGAAGTCGTACTTCAGTTATATTCTGATGACATCAAGGAGGAAGCGACATGAAAAGACTGCTTGATACTATCATAGTATACAGGGGCGGCTCAACGTAATTGGGGGCCTAAAGCGAAATTTCAATTGAGGCCTAACAAATTTCATACATATTTATTTTAAAAATTATTTTTCTAACTATTTAGATGCAAATTATTACTTAATTTTTTTTATAGATGATCTTTTCGAGTACTTTTTATTTAAAATTATTAGTTTTAGGTAAGATTTTATCAGTTCAACATTGAAAAATATTATTTTATTGAAGTAATCATTATATGAGTTGTTAACACAATTCTATAAGTAATAAGTTGACAAACTTTAAGCAAAAATGAGTTTTAAAAATAAATAATGTGAATGTTAGCAAAGAAATGTAATTATATATATACTTTTTTATTATAAATAATATATTTTTTAAATAAAAAAATAACACATAATTTGTTTTTGGTAAAATTTGAGGCCTTCCAAAATTTGGGGACCAAGGCATATTCCTTAATTTTTATAAGGCAGAGCCGCCCCTGATAGTATATAGAAGGGTTAGTCAGGTAAATAGTTTGGGTTGTGGGTACAATCAAAGTAAATATATTGAGTTGAGTCTAATTAGGGTAAATACTTTGTGTAGTGGATACAATTTGTGTAATTTTCCCTTTTTAATAGGAAACCCACGAGTTTAGGAGTTGATTACTTATATACATTCTAGTTTGCAGTATTATGAATCTTACCACATTTTGGTGCATCTAGATACATGTATCTCGGGATATATGAGATCAAAATTAAATGTTATTTGTTCTAGATACACTGTATCCAAGTGGATTTGCATGTATCTACTATACATAACAAATCTCACTCGTCTCCCTCTCTTCTCGCTCATCACTCTCATATGTATATGGATAGATAAATCCTAGAAGATATAAAATAGATTTCGGGTTGGGTCATGGCCCGCCCAAGTTTACTTTGGGCTCAAATGGGCTAAAATTGGGTTGGGTCATGACCCACCCAATTTTACTCGCTTAATCTTAATAATTTTAATATATTGTTATTTAACTTTTATAATGACAAGTTGAATTTCAACTCAAGATAATAATAAAGGGTCTTAAAACGGATTGAGATTGGAGATAAAATTGGGCTCAATTAAAGATTCTTTCAAAAAAGTTTGTCACGCCCCGAGCCTACACCCTGGGCGGAACTGGCACTTGAGAACCATTGCTGGCCCCAAGCGAACCCTTGGCCTGGCTTACTTACTCAGCGGAAGACTTAAAAGCATAATACAAGGATTCAATGCATCCCTACTCAACTGTTTAATAAAACACTTAGAACCAACTAAACCCTCAATATATGTAAGATTCAACTCGAATTCACAACTAAATACATGAATCAATCTCAAGAAACTTCAACAATAAGAACCCACAAGATTTCAAACGAATTTCATCAAGAACTCATAGGATTTACTTTCAAATCAATATAGCTTTGCTGAATTGAATCATGATTGGCGCATGGGTGAACTAACCCAATGCTATGTGATCTCACATACCTCGTAGGGATCACCCCTTGATGAAATCCACAAGTGAAAACCTTACGAACAATGATCTTTGGCTCTTTTCTCCTCTTGCGTTCTTTCTCCAAAAACCCTAACTCTAATTTCAAAAGCGTAAACTGACAAATTTCAGTTTAGGACCCTCAGATAATTACCAAAAACGAAATCAAAATAATAGGGTAAGGAAAAGATCAAACTACCCTTCCAATATCCGGATTGGACTTTCCTTATCCAAACAACCTAACTTCCAAAGGGGATATCTCACTCATGCGAACTCGAAATCGCACAAACTCGGCTACGTTCGAAAGATTATTTCAAGATATTTTCTACGATACCTGGAAACATACCTAAATCATCTTGAGCTAGGAGTTATGGTTGTTTGAAGTTGGCCAAAAACTCAACTCAACATACAATAAAAAATTTCCAGATTTTATATTCTTTCCAAAAATGGCTATTTCCAATTCTTAACTTCTTCCTAGTTATTTCAACTTGTGAGGTGTTACAATATCTCCTCCTTGGGAACATTCGTCCTCGAATGAGATTACTCTTACTAGGCTAAGTGTGTAATATCAATCACTCAGTTCAAACACTCAACAAACAAATCTAACACATCAAATATATAAATTATAGAGTACTAAAAAGAGAATTAGTACCTTGATCTGAAACTTCTCTGGTTTCAAAGAGATACGAATATCTCTTCTTCATATCTTCCTCAGCTTTCCAAGTAGCTTCCTCGACAAATTGGTTCTTCCAAAGAACTTTGACTGATACTACTTCCTTAGTCCTCAACTTGCGAACTTGGCAATCTAGGACCTGAACCAAAATCTCTTCATAAGATAGACTATCTTTGATCCCAATATCTTTAGTTGGTACGATCAATGAAGGATCTCCCATGCACTTCTTCAACATAGAGATGTGAAACACCGGATGAACTGTGGCTAACTCTTGTGGTAGCTCCAACTCATAAGCTACATTACCTACCCTTTTTGATATTATGTAAGGGCCAATATACCGGGGACTAATATTCCCCTTACCAAATCTCATAACACCTTTCATGGGTGAGACTTTCAAGTACACCTAATCATCTACTTCAAACTCTAACTCCCTTCTCCTAACATCAGTGTAGGATTTCTGATGATTCTGCGCCGTTTTCAACCTCTCTTGAATCACTTTCACCTTCTCCATAGCTTGATGAACTAAATCTAGTCCTATCAACCCTGCTTCACCAACTTCAAACCATTTAATACGAGATTTGCATCTTCTCCCATAAAGAGCTTCATAAGGAGCCATTTGGATGCTTGAGTGGTAACTATTATTGTAAGCAAACTCGATGAGAGGTAGGTGATCATCCCAATTACCCATGAAATTGATCACGCACGCCCTTAACATATCCTCTAAGGTCTGAATAGTGCGCTTTGCTTTCCCATCGGTCTGAGGATGAAAAACAGTACTTAAGTTCACCTTTGAACCCAAGCCTTTTTGCAATGACTTCCAAAACTGTGCAGTAAATTGTGAACCTCTGTCTGAAATAATGGAGACCGGAACCCCATGAAGTCTTACTACCTCTTAAATATATAGCTTAGCATAATTTTCTACTGAATGGGTAGTCTTTACCGGCAAAAAATGGGTTGATTTGGTCATTCTATCGACAATCACCCAAATCGAATCATGCTGCCTGCGAGACCTTGGTAAACCTGTAATGAAGTCTATATTGATCACCTCCCACTTCCATTCTGAAATTTCTATATTCTGAGCCAAACCACGAGGCCTTTGATGCTCTACATTTATTTGTTGGCAATTTGGACACTTAGCAACAAACTCTGCAATGCCTTTTTTCATACTACTCCACCAATAAACTTCTCTCAAATCGCGATACATATTTGTGGAACCCGGATGAATGGAATATCTGAAGCTATGAGCTTCCTCCATGATCCTCTCTTGGAGTTCATCCTACCCTTGGTACACACAACCTACCTTGATACCTCAATACACCATCTCCCTTTGTTCAAAAGCTAATATTTTTTGCTTATGAACATTTTGCCTTCAATTCAAGCAAAATAGGATCATGGTCTTGCTTTTCTTTCACTTCTGACACTAATGAAGATTCAGCCCCATTCATCACCACTACTCCTCCTTCTGTGGAATCCATTAGGAGAACTCCCTGGCGTGCAAGTCTGCACATCCTTTGCTAGTTCTTTCTTATATTCCTCAAAATGGGCGGTACTACCTATAGACAACCTGCTCAAGGCATCAACAACAACATTAGCCTTACCTGGGTGATAAAGAATACTTATGTCATAATCCTTTAGTAATTCTAACCACCTCTTTTGTTTGAGATTAAGCTCTTTCTGAGTAAACACATATTGAAGACTCTTGTGATCAATGAAGACATCTACATGAACACTATACAAATAATGACGCCATATCTTCAAAGCAAATACTACAGCAGCCAACTCTAAGTCATGGGTTGGGTAATTCTTCTTATGAGCTTTCAACTGTTTGGAGGAATAAGCTATAACTTTGCCATTCTGTATTAATACGCAACCCAAACAACCTCTAGATGCATCACAATACACCACAAAACCTTGAGTACCTTCTGGTAAGGTCAAAACTGGGGCAGTAGTCAACCTCTTTTTCAATTCCTGAAATCTTTTCTCACAAGCTTCAGCCCATTGAAATTTCAGAGTCAACTTGGTCAAAGGAGACGAAATGGATGAGAACCTCTCTACGAACCTTCTATAATAGCCACCCAAACTCAGGAAAACTCTTAATATCAATTGTAGATGTGGGTCTAGGCCAATTCTGCACTGCCTCAATTTTCTGAGCATCAAATTTAATTCCCTCTCCAGACACAATGTGGCCTAAGAATGCCACAGACTAAATCCAAAACTCATACTTAGATAACTTGGCATACAACTCTCTATCTTTTAGAGTCTGGAGAATTATTCTGAGATGACTAGCATGATCTTCTTCATTCCTTGAATAGATTAGTATGTCATCAATGAAGACGATAACAAACATATCTAAATAAGGTTTGAATAATCTATTCATAAGGTCCATGAACGCTGCAGACACATTGGTTAAATCAAAGGACATGACTAGGAACTCATAGTGACCATAACGGGTCCTGAATGTTGTTTTTGGAATATCACATTCCCTTACTCTTAACTGATGGTAACCTGATGTGAAATTTTTTAGAAACAAGTAGCACCCTGAAGCTGATCGAAAAGATCATCAATTATTGGAAGAGGATACTTGTTTTTTATGGTAACCTGTTTAACTGACGGTAATCTATATACATCCTAAGGGAACCATTCCTCTTCCTCACAAACAAGACCGGAGTGCCCCAAGGTGAGACACTTGGTCGAATGAAACCTTTATCTAGGATATCTTTCAACTGCTCTTTAAGCTATTTCAACTTTGTTGGTGCCATTCTATATGGCAGAATAGATATAGGACGACTATCTGGAAGAACATCTATACCGAAGTCTATCTCTCTTTCAGGAGGGACTCCGAGAAGGTCATCAAGAAAGACTTCTGGAAACTCTTTTACTACTGAGACTGACTGAATATGAGGTATATCAACACTAGAGTCATTAACTAGGACACACACCCCTTAGAAACCAACTTTCTTGCCTTAAGGTACGAAATAAAATGACCCTTAGGCACTGTTGAACTACTTTCACTCTAAGACTGACTCATTTGGAAACTGGAACTTGACAACTCGAGTTTTACAATCAACTGAGGCATAACAGGCATGTAGCCAGTCCATACCAAGAATGACATCAAAATCTACTATGTCTAACTTAATTAAATCAGCCATAATGCTCTTGTGATTGACGAAAATGGGACAATCACGATAGACTCTTTCTGCTAGGATAGACTCACTAATAAGTGTAGAAACACAAAAGGGTTCATAGAGTTTCTCAGGAAGAACATCAAACTTATTTGCAACATAAAGAGTTACAAAAGACAAACTTGCTCCTGAGTCTAGCAAAGCATAAACATCAAGAGTAAAGACTTTTATCATACCAGTGACAACATCTAGAGAATTCTCTTGCTCTTGACGACTAATGATCAGATAAAGGCGATTTGTTTCTCCGCCGGTACCGGAAGTAGCTCCTCTAAGTGCAGCCCTGTCTGGTGGAGCAACTGATCAAGATTGGGCACTATTGCCTTGATTTCCACTACCTTGCCGGTTCTTAGGACACTCTTTCATGAAGTGACCCTGTTGTCCACACTTGAAATAACTTGTAGAGCCATCGCGACACTTACCTAGGTTCTACCACACTTAGCACATGTAGGAGCCCAATTACCTCTTTGTGCCACACTGCCTTAAGACTGTGCAGGTCTAGCTCTGAAGTACTGGGAACTCTGACTATTATACTCACCTTTGTTTCTGGGTGCAGGTGTACTAGCAGATGATGGAGCAGGTCCCTTTTGATTTTGCTGAAAGGACGAATGGATCACATTACCTCTTTGTTGCCCGGATTCATTCACTGTCCCTCAGCTTCTCTTCCTCAACCTGCTGTACATATACCATCAACCTTGATATATCCATGTCGTCTATTAGCATTGCAGCCTTACCTTTCTTACTCGACAGACGAGACAACCCAGCCACAAACAAACTCATTCTACTCCTCATATCTGCAACCATCTCCGGAGCATAACGGGATAGTTGGGTGAATTTCAACCCATACTCATGAACACTTAGGGAATCTTGCTTAAGTGTAAGAAACTCTCGTACCTTGGCCTCTCTCAATTCTCGGGGAAAGAAACTCCCTAAGAAGGCCTCTTCAAAACATGCCCAACTCGCATGTGGTGCTTCCTCAGCTCTACCCTTCTTCCACTGGTCAAACCAAGTCCTAGCAACATCCTTCAATTGATATACAACTAGTTTTACTCGCTCAGCATCGGCAACGTGCATTGTTGACACCCAATTTTGACCCTCCACAATACAAAT
>NW_006239166.1:572227-574098 GCF_000226075.1 Solanum tuberosum
GCGAATCTCAACAGTCACCTGATGAGAGAGATATGTGCACAATTCAAGATTACTCACCGGAATTCCACCGCCTATCGTCCCCAAATGAATGGAGCTGTAGAAGCCGCCAACAAGAACCTAAAGAAGATTTTGAGGAAGATGATTGAAAATCGCAGAGGTTGGCACGAGATGTTGCCATATGCTTTGTTGGGTTACCGAACGACCGTCAGAACATCAGTTGGAGCTACTCCATATTTGCTAGTATATGGAATAGAAGCAGTTATACCTGCAGAAGTTGAAATACCTTCATTAAGAATAATCCAATAATCTGAATTGGGTGATGCTGAATGGATTCGCAAGCGAATTGATCAGTTAACATTAATTGATGAGAAGAGAATGGTTGCTGTTTGTCACGGACAATTGTATCGACAAAGAATGATTCGTGCCTTCCACAAGAAGTAAGAGCCAGAATGTTTGAGGTTGGTCAGTTGGTCCTTAAACGCATTTCCCTCATCAGGATGAATATAAAGGGAAATTTGCACCAAATTGGCAAGGACCCTACATGGTTCGCAAAGTGTTATCTGGAGGTGCCTTAGTCCTGTCGGAGATGGATGGCACCGAATGGCCAAAACCGATCAACTCAGATGCTGTCAAGAGATATTATGTGTGAAGTTTCAGTTTGTATTTTCTTGTCATTCCCTTGTAATCATTCTATTCGCTTGTAATTTTTTTTTGTTTAGAATCTATCCCTATGTTTGAACTACGTTCGACCTGAATTCTCGAGAATGAGATACGTAGGCGGCCTATGTCGACCTCGGTCGGTTTATGTGTAATTTTCTTACTTGTGTTAATCTTTGAGGGGGAACTACGTTTGACCTGATTCCTGCCTCAACGGGATACGTAGGCGCCACAAGGGTTCGGTCATAGCTCCCGTACGATTTCTATTTTTCATTTACAATAGAAACTGGGACAGAATTTTTGGGACGGACTCAAAAATTCTCGAGAAGAAGATATTTTCCAACAAAGTCAAGACTGAAGTTACTTTGAGATTTGCAACGGAGACAGAATTTTTGAGGAGATCTCAAAAATTCCGTGATTGCTCACCAACGGTTAAACATAAGCCAAGACTGTTAACTGGGACAGAAATTTTGAGATGACCTCAAAATTTCAACAGGGTTTATCGGCAGTTTAGAACAACTTTGAATATTTTCCGACAAGTAATCAGATGGACCTCAAGGCATCAAAGACGTTCACTAAAGCTCGACGTGACATGACACTTGGCAGCGACCTTTTCCAAATATTTCTTTTTGAAAATCTATTTTTTCTTAAAAACTTTTATTTCGTGTCTAAATTATTTTGCATAAATATATTTTGTCTTAATCTATCAAAAAGCGGGAGATCAGGAAATCAACCGGAGATAGTCAGACAAGGAGTAGACAACCGAAGAGATCAACACAGATCAGTTCATTTTTTAAAACTAACCATTTTTTTGTGAATGCAGGCTTATAGGTTCACCTCAAAATCAGCATATTCCACCATTCAACGAATATGGAGAAGTCAAAGGGGCGAAGAGCTCCCTAAATTTGACAATTTTTCTGTGGATGCAGGAAATATTTTAGGCTTTTTCTGACAAAGAATTGGGAATATGAATAGCATTATTCAAATTCTCAACAAGGCGAGGTCCATAACGAATATGCAATTATGTTCGGAAATGGAACAAAGGAAAACTCGAAGAAAGAAATTTTATTTATTTTTCCGCAACTAAAGATACTTGGAGGACATTATCTGCATCATATTATTGGATGTGATAATATTACTACCTGGAGAGTCATTTATATCGTATTATCAAATGAGATGATACTACTACTCCGAGGGTCATTTTTATTTATATT
>NW_006239166.1:574192-574785 GCF_000226075.1 Solanum tuberosum
AGATGATACTACTACTCCGAGAGTCATTTTTATTATGTTGTCAATTGAGACGATACCGCCATCCAAAAGATACTTAGAAGATCACCTATGTTTCTCGGTGAAGCATTATCTTCGTTCGGTATCAGGGAGGCATCATCAAAAGAAATGCATTGCAAGAGAAAGAAATACATGCATTGCAAGAGAAGATTCATGCATTGCAAAAGAAGATTCATGCATTGCGGGAAAAAGTCATGCATAGCAAGAAAAAAAATGTCATGCATCGCGAGGGAAATGTCATGCATTGCGAAAAAATGTCATGCATCGCGAGAAAAATGTCATGCATTGCGGAAGAAAAGATTCATGCGTAGCAAGAAGAAGAAACCATGCATTGCAAGAGAAGATTCATGCATCGCGGGAAAAAGTCATGCATAGCAAGAGAAAGGAGTCATACATCGCGGGAAGAAATGTCATGCATCGCAAGAAAAATGTCATGCATTGCGGAAAAAAAAAATGTCATGCATTGCGAGAAAAATGTCATGCATTGCGGAAGAAAAGATTCATGCGTAGCAAGAAGAAGAAACCATGCATTGCAAGAGAAGATTCATGCATCGCGG